>NC_091201.1:23956898-24256898 GCF_040958095.1 Procambarus clarkii
CACAATAATAACCTGTCAAGCAGACAGATTAATACAACACACACCAATATCTAAGTGTGGTGGGAGTAAGAAACCTGTACAATCTGACGGGTGGAACTATCAAGGGACCACACATACTTCTTCACCATCGGGTCTGTCTTCAACTCAAAGACAGACTCGCTACACACCTGTAACCTCTGATGCAGGTGTGTAGCGAGGTGAGTAACTGGGGCTGATCACGGGGATCAACGCACATAAAAAAGTACACAATGAAACGCGAGTTTAGTACTTACACGTGCAAGAATGCTTCACCCTCACTGCAATTGCGTGCAACGTCAACACTTTGCAATGGCTGACGGCTTCAACAGAGCCAATTCGAGTTTAGCTTATATGAGAGCAATGTGTACAGAGGCCCAGGGTGTACTAGGTTCAGTACGGGTCCTATTGGGGCACTGTCCTTGGCGCCAGGCTTTACCTGGTGCCGGGGTCACTCCTTGGGTCCTATTCGGGCACTGTCCTTGGCGCCAGGCTTTACCTGCTGCCGGGGTCACTCCTTGTCACAGTCACTGGCTGTCAAGAGTCACTGGTTGTGAGAGTCACTGCTTGTAAGTAACTGGCTGTCAGAGTCACTGCTTGTAAGTAACTGGCTGTCAGAGTCACTGGTTGTGAGTAACTGGCTGTCAGAGTCACTCGTTGTGAGTAACTGGCTGTCAGAGTCACTGGTTGTGAGTAACTGGCTGTCAGAGTCACTCGTTGTGAGTAACTGGCTGTCAGAGTCACTGGTTGTGAGTAACTGGCTGTCAGAGTCACTGGTTGTGAGTAACTGGCTGTCAAAGTCACTGGTTGTGAGTAACTGGCTGTCAGTCACTGGTTGTGAGTAACTGGCTGTCAGAGTCACTTGTTGTGAGTAACTGGCTGTCAGAGTCACTGGTTGTGAGTAACTGGCTGTCAAAGTCACTGGTTGTGAGTAACTGGCTGTCAGAGTCACTGGTTGTGAGTAACTGGCTGTCAGAGTCACTCCTTGTCAGTCACTGGCTGTCAGAGTCCCTTCGATCCAACAAGAGCACTGTAAAAAGAATTCTCTAAGAGTCATCATCAAAATTTGTATTGACAAAACGCTTAATGATGTTAGATCTTGGAGGTGAATCCGTGCTGAGGCCACCTTAGAGGAAGGTTTTATACAAACATCTTCATAAAACACCATTTATTGGCAGAACTTGTGTACTAATACATAGGGTGCTCATCTTACGCTAAGATTGGTGGCATCAAAGCTATCATCACGCCAGAAAGACACTGGCACACCTCTACTGACTGAAGACATGATTCACTTGTATATACTCCTGTCTTAACACTTTCTTAGAGAACCAATCACAAACTTAGAGAACCAACACTGCAGCTTCCAAAGGGAATCACGTGACTTGCACCTGGATACTTTAGAACCAGTATAATGGCACGCACAATCTGTCCATGACCTGTCAAGCTGACAATGTATAATGCTCGTTTATCTAAATGTGTAGTGTGCGTCAAGTACACATTCACTATGACAGGTTGAACAGTCGTGGATCTTTAACGATGAATTAGGGCGCAGTATTGGCGTGAAGGCTTAGGGACTTAGACCATATGTGTCTAGCTAGTGGCTGCTAAGAGGAAAGCACAGGTCTAGTATGGTTGATGTCCTAGGCAGGAATGCTTGCGCTGGCATGGATTGATGCTCTAGTCAACTCCTGCCTTTGTGTCTGGAATTAGCCAATCGACGATAGGTTATTCTCTGACATCTATGCATATTAGGGCGCTATCTCATCCGCGGTCATATGGGACTGTGACATCACGGCCACCTCATCAATCCCTGACCTGATGCTGCTCCTGATAATGCTATTTCTGCTACTCATAGTATTCATGCTGCTGCCGCCTTTTGCTGTTGATGTGGCTTCTACTGAACTTCCATACAGTAGAGAACATACATAAAATATTTTTAAGTACACACAGTATATAAACAAAATTTATAAGTATTACATAATAGAGGAAAACTACCAAATCGGTCCATCCGGGAGTGCGGATACCAGGGTTCTCTGTGCTAGTATATTCCCAATCTGGATTGAACGCGACAGCAGCCGGAAAGTGTATTTCAACTCCTTCCTGTGCAGCCAGTTGATAAGTGGTAATAGGATGGCCAGCTGTACCGCGCCTGCTACCACTTATGTGGGTAGCTGTACCGCGCCTGGTACCACCCACGTGGGTAGCTGTACCGCGCCTGCTACCACTTATGTGGGTAGCTGTACCGCGCCTGGTACCACCCACGTGGGTAGCTGTACCGCGCCTGCTACCACTTATGTGGGTAGCTGTACCGCGCCTGGTACCACCCACGTGGGTAGCTGTACCGCGCCTGGTACCACCCACGTGGGTAGCTGTACCGCGCCTGGTACCACCCACGTGGGTAGCTGTACCGCGTATGGGGGTCCGTGAGGAACACATTCTACCCAAACTCTTGCGGTCCTCCTGGTGCCACAAACATGGACTGGCCACTCAGCAGGTCAACAATTATTTGTGATCAGTAATGAGCCACCACAGTATTGCTTCTCGGAGGCCACAGTAGTCAGGCCGCCAGGCATGTGTAAATATCTGTATATACTCCCCTCTTATGGCTCTCACCTAGGTATGTGTGTATGTATTGGGTCGTGAACTATCCTCCATGTCCCGCCCACCTGGGCCGCCCACCTGGGCCGCCCACCTGGGCCGCCCACCTGGGGCCGCCCACCTGGGCCCGCCCACCCTGCTCCTCCTACCTACCTGAGTGTTGACTTATCGCGGGCGTGTCGGGCATCAATATCGTCAATACTGGTCTAAGTAGCTGCTGTTAGGCAGGTGGTGACGTCATGGCCGTGCTGTGTGTGTTTACCTTCTCTCTCTCACGCCAACACCACCCACTCCTTGCCCCCACTCCTCCCCCTCCCGACACCCCTCACTTCCCCTCACACCAACAATTCCATCCTACCTACACCTGCCATGACCTAGCTTCACCTCCCCTCACCCCTGTCAGATCAAATCCACTTTACACTAATTCATTCAATCGCCCTCTTCACTTACCCAAGCTCCTCTATTCCCCCCCCCCTCCTCATTCCTACCCATTTTCTCCATCTGTTCCTTCCCTCCTCCTCCTCCTCCTCCTCCTACCCTCATTTCCCTCATTCACTTCATCCGCCCCACGACAGCGAACGACTCCACACAAGAAGCCAATGAGAAAGCCTATGCAGGAGCGACTGGTCAGTCCTAGAATATGCAGCACCACCCTTAAGAAAGTCCAGAGATAAGTTCAGAGACTACTGCCTGAGATGAGAGTTAAGGTATGAGATAAACTTGACCAACTCGATATTAATGTCATATTCTTGCCTTGGTCTTGTGTGGTTCTCTGGGGGGGGGGGGAGGGGAGGGAGGGTTGTATATTACAGCCATTATATACTGCTGTATATATATTATTTTCTCACCATCCAATGCAATGATTGCAACAGTGCAGTGCCTGCCGGTCTTCGACACCACCAAAGACATCTCTGCAAAGATGCTGGTTCTCTTCACTGCTGGTTCTCTTCACCAGCAGTGCCACACCTCCTCCTTCTCTCTGTAGTCTTTCACTTCTCATTATTTGATATTCCTGTTGAAATACTGCGTTGCTAAGCTTACTAGTTAGTTTGGTCTCTATTAATGCTATTACATCAGGGGTTGTTTCTCCAGTCCTTTCTTTGAGTTCATCTGCTTTATTTGACAAACTATCAGCATTGATGTGCCGTGTGTGTGTGTACTCACCTACTTGTGCTTGCGGAGGTTGAGCTCTGGCTCATTGGTCCCACCTCTCAACTGTTAATAAACTGGTGAACAGGTTCCTGAGCCTATCGAGCTCGATCAAATCTACATTTGAAACGGTGTATGGAGTCAGCCTCCACCACATCACTGCCTAATGCATTCCATCTGTTAACTACTCTGACACTGAAAAAGTTCTTTCTAACGACCCTGTGGCTCAGTTGGGTACTCAGTTTCCACCTGTGTCCCCTTGTTCGCGTACCACCCGTGTTAAACAGTTTATCTTTATCTACCCTGTCAATTCCTCTGAGAATTTTGTAGGTAGTGATCATGCCTCCCCCTTACGCTTCTGTCTGCTGTGTGTGTGTGTGTGTGTGTGTGTGTGTGTGTGTGTGTGTGTGTGTGTGTGTGTGTGTGTGTGTGTGTGTGTGTGTGTACGTGTGTACGTGTGTACATGTGTGTACGTGTGTGTACGTGTGTGCGCGTGCAAGTGTGCGTGCACGTGTGAGTGTGTGTGTGCATATGTGCGCACACGAGTGCTTTCTGAGAGTATGTGTGGGAGTATGCTTTCTGTTCATTTTTTTCGTTCGTTTTTCGCATATATATATATTTGTGAGAGCGTGTTTTACCTGTGAGTGCCCTTGCCTTTGTTTATGTGGCAAGAGTGTTTGCCAGCGTCTTTTGCGCTCGCTGGTCCTCACTTGAGTGTGAGGCAGCACGCATGGGGAACACGCATGGGAGAGCACTCATGATGAGTGCATGTGGGGGGGGGGGAAGGTGGATGGTGAGGGGGTGGGAGTTCGTCGGTTGAAATGCGTGTGTTTGGGGACATATGTGTGTGCATGTGTGGAAGGAGGGGGAGGAGAAGGCATATGTGGGAATGGGGGTCGAGTGTGGGAAGAGCACATATATAAGGCATAATTGTGTGCTTGTGTATTTGGCAAGCACGTGTATGCGATCATATGTGCAGATGTGTGTGTGTGTGTGTGTGTGTGTGTGTGTGCGTGTGTGTGTGTGTGTGTGTGTGTGCGTGTGTGCGTGTGTGTGTGTGTGTGTGTGTGTGTGTGTGTGTGTGTGTGTGTGTGTGTGTGCGTGTGTGTGTGTGTGTGTGTGTGTGTGTGTGTGTGTGTGTGTGTGTGTGTGTGTGTATGTGTGTATGTGTGTATGTGTGTGTGTGTGTGTGTGTGTGTGTGTGTGTGTGACCCCACCAGCAGCTCGCCTCGCCCCGTGACACAGAGATCTGTCTATAGAATATGACAGGCAATAATTAGCATGCAATACCTCCCTCCACCCAGCCACCGGGACCTCCGCCACTCACATACTGCACCAGCAACTGACTGACGTGCGGATAATTAATAGTCAAAAAGATCCGTATCGAGGCTTTTGAAGTGTTATTTAGCAATTTGTCAGCTGAGTGGGATAGAGTGCGTCACATGTCGCACTTGTAATAGAGTGTTTACAGCCTCGTCAACACCCATGTTATCACCTGTCAGTCATCGATGGATTTACAACCCGGAATGTGTCGGTATAATTTTGTTCATCATCCTCATTATTATTCTGGCCTGTAAAGTCTCTAGTTATTATATATACGTAATACAGTCATTGTAATCACTATTTAAACTACTGTTGTTTTCCCTGGTCTAATTTTGTGTTATCCGTTGTCTACAGATTGTCAAAAGTTGTTAACATTCCGGCAATTTCATACCGGATCCACCTGTATGTGTGTGTGTGTGTGTGTGTGTGTGTGTGTGTGTGTGTGTGTGTGTGTGCGTGCGTGTGTGTGTGTGTGTGTGTGTGTGTGTGTGTGTGTGTGTGTGTGTGTGTGTGTGTATATGTATTCGCCTAGTTGTGCTTGCGGGGGTTGAGCTCTGGCTCTTTGGTCCCGCCTCTCAACTGTCAATCAACTGGTGTACAGATTCCTGAGCCTACTGGGCTCTATCATATCTCCATTTGAAGCTGTGTATGGAGTAAGCTTCCAGCCTGCATCACTTCCTAATGCATTCCATCTGTTAACTACTCTGACACCGAAAAAATAAACAATTCTAATGTCTCTATGGCTCATTTGGGTGCTAAGTTTCCACCCGTGTCCCCTTGTTTGTGTTCCACCCGTGCTAAATAGTTTGTTTTTCTCCACCGTCTTAATTTCCCACTGAGAATTTTGTAGGTGGTTATCATGTCTCCCCTTACTCTTCTGTCCTCCAGAGCTTGTGTGCGTGTGTAAAAGAGTGGATGGTGGTTGTGTAGGCGGAGGAGAGGAGATCAAAGACAGTAAGGAGCAGCCGGCCAGGAGGTGCTCCTACCAGCGGCAGCTCAGCCTCTCCTCATCACCTCAACACCTCATTACTCCCTCACCTCAAACACTTTACAAATACACATTACGTAACACGGCTTAATACTACCAATAATAATAATAATAATAATTAATAATAGTAATAGGAATAAACTGGATTTGGATTTTTTATAAGAACGCCCGAAGACAGTATATTCATATACAGTATATCCGTATATAGTATACCCACACTGTATATCCGGCAGTTTATATCCGGAATGTTTTCTCTTTGGGAGGGAGGGGGAGGGACTGCTATTACTCATGAGGTGGACTCATGAGTAATGTGTGTGTGTGTGTGCATTTTACTCCTCTGGGTTACTCATGATCCTACAAGTTACCATACATTAAGAAATCATCATACCAGATAAGAAATGCCCCGTTCTTCTAACATCATTCAGATTGAACAGCATAATTAGTTATTCTAATACATTGTAGCTAAGTTTGTCCCTCTGGAAGTGGGCGTGTGGTTGTATGTTTGTATTACCATGTTGTAGCTTGAGGGTTATTGTGTTTGTCAACAGTCCATATGACGCTTGAGGATTGAACTCGGAACAGTAGGTTAACATTTAACTTCTAAAATTGACTATACATATAAACTGTAAGATCTGAATTTCGATAACTACCAATGAATTACAACACCAGTTGTGACACAATCAAATTAAATCAAGATTGAGGCCAGAAAGACGTATCAATAAATAATTTATCTGGTGGCTTACTAGCGCGGTAATTGGCCCCCAATACGAACACAATATTCATCCAATCAGTTCGAATCCCAGAACAAGTAATAAAACCGGATGGGACAAGGCTCGGCGACCCCCCTCAAAAGTACACAAATGGATGGAACACTTCAAATGACTCTCCTATCCTTAGGCCAGCCGACACTAACTACCCTGGTGGCCGACACAGATAACATGTCTCTCCTTACAACCAAGAAACATAATGGTTGTGGTACTAGTACCACCTCCTACCAAGGTGGTTGTAGTACCAGTGTTAGAGTACCAGTACTACTCCTCTGGGTTACAGGGAGCCGGTCGGCCGAGCGGACAGCACGCTGGACTTGTGATCCTGTGGTCCCGGGTTCGATCCCGGGCGCCGGCGAGAAACAATTGGCAGAGTTTCTTTCACCCTATGCCCCTGTTACCTAGCAGTAAAATAGGTACCCGGGTATTAGTCAGATGTCACGGGCTGCTTCCTGGGGGTGGAGGCCTGGTCGAGGACCGGGCCGCGGGGACACTAAAGCCCCGAAATCATCTCAAGATAACCACAACCACTAACAATTTAAGTACCAGCAAGCTCAGAATTTACGTTACTATTTCTAATATTATAAATTATTATTATTATTATTATTATTATTATTATTATTATTATTATTATTATATATTATTATTATTATTATTATTATTATTATTATAAATTATTATTATTATTATTATTATTATTATTATTATTATTATTATTATTATTATTATTCATGTTATAGCAACACTGAAGATAAGTTAATGGCTTTTCCATAACTCAGAATGAATGTGGAGCTCAAGGAAGAGCAGTAGTGTCAGCGTCCAGACAATACCTGGAATATAGGGAGAACAAGAGGGGAAAGAGCTATTAAAACTAAATCAGGAAGGGAAGAGACCCCATGAGAGGAGAGAGAAGTAGTGAGAGGGGAGAGAGAAGTAGTGAGAGGGGAGAGAGAAGTAGTGAGAGGGGAGAGAGAAGTAGTGAGAGGGGAGAGAGAAGTAGTGAGAGGGGAGAGAGACAGCCAGTGAGAGGGGAGAGAGAAGTAGTGAGAGGGGAGAGAGAAGTAGTGAGAGGGGAGAGAGAAGTAGTGAGAGGGGAGAGAGACAGCCAGTGAGAGGGGAGAGAGAGAGAGAGAGAGCCAGATCCAGGGGTACAACAATATGGTAATTCCCTCAATGCTATAACTTTATGAATATGGCCACTTCTATGACCTCTGCTTATTGCTCCTGAAGGCTTGGCCAGGGGGAGAGGGCGAGAAGGGTCCTAGCTGGGTGTACTTCCCTAGTTGTGCTTGAGGGGGTTGAGCTTCGGCTCTTTGGTCCCGCCTCTCAACCGTCAATCTACTAGTGTACAGATACTTGTGTGTTTGTGTGTGTGTGTGTGTGTGTGTGTGTGTGTGTGTGTGTGTGTGTGTGTGTGTGTGTGTGTGTGTGTGTGTGTGTGTGTGTGTGTGTGTGCTCACCTAATTGTGCTTGAGGAGGTTGAGCTCTGGCTCTTTGGTCCTGCCTCTCAACTGATGTAGTCAAGTATCCATAGCCAGCTATAACACCCCGTTATATTTCACACCCGGTGTTAAACATGGGGACGTGAGCTTGGAGCGCGCGGTGTGAAATAAGGTGCAAGTCTCAAACACCTAATTCTTGCAAAGGAGGCAAAATAAGCTGCTTACGGGCGAGCTTGCGACCTCAATCTTCACCGCCGGCCGATCCTGGAAGACCTCAACACTGACCTTCCAATCACCACCCACCACACTCGGACTGGCCAGTCCGCCAGTAGGACTGGCGATGGGAAACAAGCGGAGTACCTCAAGGATCGGTGCTGATACCAAATACTTTTTTCTTATTTACTTAAATGATATGCCTGCAGGAGTTGCGTCTTATGTGTCAATATTTACAAACGCTGGGAAATTATTGAGAAGAGTTACGACTGATGAAGATTGTAAGATTTTTCAAGATCATTTAAACACGCTGCAGAGTTGATCGGAGAAATGGCCACTGGAGTGCAACACTTCAAGTGCAAGGTGATAGAAATGGGAACATGTGACAAGAGACCAAAAAGATAGTACACGATGAAGGGGAAACTCCCCTCATCACAATCGACTTGAGAATGGTCCGGGACGGACCGAAACGTCGCCGTCCCTTCACTTTCTAGTGTGATGTTTGGTCAATCAGGAAAACTACCTTCCTATAACTAGAGAAAAAGACCTGGGAGTGGACATTACACCAAACCTAACTCCGGAGGTACATATAAATAGGATAACGTCAGCAGCGTACTCTACACTAGCAAATCAGGACATCGTTCAGGAAACCAATTAAGGAAACAGATCTCTGTCCATGTCTTAGTTGAAACGAGTTACAGAGTACCCCGCCCCATCATAGAGCCCCCATCTAAAAAAAATTAAGGAAATTCGAAAAGGTTCAGAAGTTTGGGGACGAGGCTCGTCCCAGAATTGCGAGGAATGGAATATGAAACAAGATTGAAAGAACTCAACCGACAACGATAGAAAAGAGGACAGAGAGGGAGGGACATAATAGAGACATATCAAATACTTAGGGGAATTGATAGCGTGGAAAAAAAGTAAATGTTCACAATGAACACCAATGGAGAAATTTACTACAATGCCGTAGTGCTCGAATGCCAAGGAAATATTAATTTTATGTTTAAACATATTAAAACCCAGGTGTTCCGATGTGCCCTCTTAGGAGACTAGGTTTATAAACGAGAGGTCACATCCAGGATATAACTTGACTTTACGTCTTGGATTTGCATGTAACCTACAGGATATAGGTTACATATAACCTATATCGCACCTCCTGTGTATGCCCCGGGGGAGGGCCGTCCTCGCCACATGTTATTGTAGGGAACAACAGCATCTGTCAGTAAGAAGCTAACCCCCGTCTCCCCCTGTCTGTCGCCTGTCAGCTCACCCCACACCTTATCCACCTGACTTATACCTAACCTTTCACCCTTCTGTTGACCCGTCCACCCACACGACCCTCTCTCGTACACCACACTCTCCCCACGACCCTCTCTCATACACCACTCTCCCCACGACCCTCTCTCATACACCACACTCTCCCCACGACCCTCTCTCATACACCACACTCCCCCCACGACCCTCTCTCATACACCACACTCTCCCCACGACCCTCTCTCATACACCACTCTCCCCACGACCCTCTCTCATACACCACACTCTCCCCACGACCCTCTCTCATACACCACACTCCCCCCACGACCCTCTCACATACACCACACTCTCCCCACGACCCTCTCTCATACACCACACTCTCCACGACCCTCTCTCATACACCACACTCTCCCCACGACCCTCTCTCATACACCACACTCTCCACGACCCTCTCTCATACACCACTCTCCCCACGACCCTCTCTCATACACCACACTCCCCACGACCCTCTCTCATACACCACACTCTCCCCACGACCCTCTCTCATACACCACACACTCCCCACGACCCTCTCTCATACACCACACTCCCCCCACGACCCTCTCTCATACACCACACTCTCCCCACGACCCTCTCTCATACACCACTCTCCCCACGACCCTCTCTCATACACCACACTCTCCCCACGACCCTCTCTCATACACCACACACTCCCCACGACCCTCTCTCATACACCACTCTCTCCCCACGACCCTCTCTCATACACCACACTCTCCCCACGACCCTCTCTCATACACCACTCTCTCCCCACGACCCTCTCTCATACACCACACTCTCCCCACGACCCTCTCTCATACACCACACTCTCCCCACGACCCTCTCTAATACACCACACTCTCCACGACCCTCTCTCATACACCACTCTCCCCACGACCCTCTCTCATACACCACACTCTCCCCACGACCCTCTCTCATACACCACACTCTCCCCACGACCCTCTCTCATACACCACACTCTCCCCACGACCCTCTCTAATACACCACACTCTCTCATACACCACTCTCCCCACGACCCTCTCTAATACACCACACTCTCCCCACGACCCTCTCTCATACACCACACTCTCCCCACGACCCTCTCTCATACACCACACTCTCCCCACGACCCTCTCTAATACACCACACTCTCTCATACACCACACTCTCCCCACGACCCTCTCTCATACACCACTCTCCCCACGACCCTCTCTCATACACCACACTCTCCCCACGACCCTCTCTCATACACCACACTCTCCCCACGACCCTCTCTCATACACCACACTCTCCCCACGACCCTCTCTCATACACCACACTCTCCCCACGACCCTCTCTCATACACCACACTCTCCCCACGACCCTCTCTCATACACCACACTCTCCCCACGACCCTCTCTCATACACCACACTCTCCCCACGACACTCTCTCATACACCACACTCTCCCCACGACCCTCTCTCATACACCACTCTCCCCACGACCCTCTCTAATACACCACACTCTCTCATACACCACACTCTCCAAACGACCCTCTCTCATACACCACTCTCCCCACGACCCTCTCTAATACACCACACTCTCCCCACGACCCTCTCTAATACACCACACTCTCTCATACACCACACACTCCCCACGACCCTCTCTCATACACCACACTCTCCCCACGACCCTCTCTCATACACCACACTCTCCCCACGACCCTCTCTAATACACCACACTCTCTCATACACCACACTCTCCCCACGACCCTCTCTAATACACCACACTCTCTCATACACCACACTCTCCCCACGACCCTCTCTCATACACCACACTCTCTCATACACCACACTCTCCCCACGACCCTCTCTAATACACCACACTCTCTCATACACCACACTCTCCCCACGACCCTCTCTAATACACCACACTCTCTCATGCACCACACTCTCCCCACGATCCTCTCTAATACACCACACTCTCTCATACACCACACTCTCCCCACGACCCCTTCCTCCAAGTAAACAATTAAAACAACAGTGTGTTCTCACAATACACCTGAATATACTCTCCTATAATTTAATAATCCCATTTAGCGCGGTGGAGCGGGGCGGGTGATGGTGCACCAGAGGCCAGGTGTGTGAGAGGGTGATGGTGCACCAGAGGCCAGGTGTGTGAGCAGGTGTTGGTGCACCAGAGGCCAGGTGTGTGAGCAGGTGTTGGTGCACCAGAGGCCAGGTGTGTGAGCGGGTGTGTGAGCACCAGAGGCCAGGTGTGTGAGAGGGGCCTACACACGTGACCAGGGACACAGACGGGAGTAACATTTGTGTGCAAGAGCTGCTGGAGATCACGTGGGCTGCTTTGGTATTAGGCTTAATGAAGGCGTATCAACTCTGGCGGGGTTATTCTGCCCTCCTCAAGTAGCCTCGCAGTTTACATGTATACCGGGAGACAGGATACTCATTCATATGTGTATACTCTTTCGTTATGTGCCAGGGTTAAATGTGATGCTATTCTTTAAGATTTTTACTTGTCTTCGGATTTTTTATGCACAAAATCTGAATCTTGGGATTTTTATGCATATATATATATATATATATATATATATATATATATATATATATATATATATATATATATATATATATATATATATATCCCTCTCAGTCAACAGGCATCACTTGACAAGAATTATGCAGCAGTCAAAAAAACCATCCTCCAACAGGAAGATAGGTATCATCAGCAGATATCGTCCAACAGATATGAGCCAGCAGGAGTGTCCAGCAGAGAGAGAGCCCCACCATCCAGGACAGACAGGCGTGAGAAGCGCACCGCAGTAAGCGAAGATCACGGCCAATCCCACCAACTCGCCCGGGGTGGAAAGTGGCGAAAGGGGCCGAAGAAGTTATTCAGGGGGAGGAGAAAGAGAGAGTTGGAGAAAATACAATTGGTGAGACTGGTGGCGGGGAGTGTGGAGCCGGCGGGTGGCTGCGGTGTATGGCGGAGGAGCGGGTTAACGGGCCGCTTTGTTCCCCGCGGCTACTTCACATCCTGGTCTTCTATGAACGGGATTTTATGGCTCACTTTTGGGTCGAAAAATAACGAAGGCCGCTCCACCACTTCAGTTGTGTCCTCATGCTTGAGGCTCTGAACATTCCTTCTATTTGGACAATTTCCTTTAAAACCTATTATCATGTTTACCGTATTCCTTCTTCCAATGTCACGAGATTCAGTTCCCTCACTGTTTCTACGGAGTACAGTCCTCTTAGCTGAGAAATGAGGCTTTTTTCCATATCTCTGGACCTCACCAGATCAGTCTGACTGATATTACCGAAGTCGCTCTGTTCGAGAGTATTTTTTTTAGAGGTACTACCCCTATGCGTTTGGAGTCCGGGTACCCCCCCTTCCCCTCCCTGTAGTGATCTTACAATCATCAAATTATATTAGTCCTTACTAAAGGCCAGTCGGCCATTTTGAGTCTACTTATGGCTTGTGTCTACTTCACTTTACACTGCGTCACACAATGTGTTGCGTCATCAACTGACACTGGTGAGAGTGAACTTGCGTCACCAGTTATATGTTGCGTCTGGAGGCCGGACGCTTGAGGCAAGTCCATTAAACTTTGCAGGGTGACGGGTGTGTGTTAGGGTACTGCCATGGTTGCATGCTGTAGGTTCCTGACTCTTAAATGATGTGAAGTTACAGTGACGAAGGTCGTATGCAGTGTTGATGTGGCTAGTACTCTAGTACTGACGCTGGTTGTACTCACTCATTACATCTCTCCACTCTGATATCTCCTCTCTCTCTCTCACTGTGACCCTTTGCCTTCTCCCTGGGAGGTACTCCCTCATCCAACTTCGCCCTCCAGACACCTGCCTGCTTCTTTCGTTTGAACAGGAGTCTCTTCTGAGAAACGGCGTCGAAAACTTTCATACAATCAGGGAAGATGCAGTTTGCCAAACACTCTCTCTCCTGTTTGAATTGCGTCATCTTGTCGTAAAACTCTGAAAACTTGGCCAAACAGGATTTCCCTTCCCCTGAAACCATGTTGATGTTTGGAGACAAATTTCAACTGTTTCAAGTGCGTGTGCGTGTGTGTGTGTGTGTGTGTGTGTATGTGTGTGTGTGTGTGTGTGTGTGTGTGTGTGTGTGTGTGTGTGTGTGTGTGTGTGTGTGTGTGTGTGTGTGTTCACCTAGTTGTGCTTGCAGGGTCGAGCATCAGCTCTTAAGCCCCGCCTTTCGACCATCATTAGTTCTCTACAGTGACTCTCTTCGTTGGTTTTAATCATATATACATGTAAAACTGTGTATAAAATTGGTTTCGGCAATTTCCTCACCTAATCCACGTGCGTGCGTGCGTGCGTGCGTGTGCTTGTGTATGTATTTACTATTGTGCCTGTAGGATCGAGCTGTGTGTGTGTGTTTGTACTCGCCTAACTGTTGTTACCTAATTGTGCTTGTGGGGGTTGAGCATCGGCTCTTTGGTCCCGCCTCTCAACTGTCATTCAACTAGTATACTGGATTCTGAGACTATTCGGCTCTATCACATCTACATTTGAAACTGTATATAGAGTCAGCCTCCACCGCATAAATTTTTAGTGCATTCCATTTGTTAACTACCCTGACACTGAAAAAAGGTTTTACAATGTCTCTCTGGCTCATTTGGGTACTCATTTTCCACCCGTGTCCCCTTGTGAGTGTTTCACCTGCGGTAAATAGTCTCCCTTTCTCAACCCTACCAATTCCTCTGAGGATCTTGTATGTGGTGATCATGACTACCCTAATTATTCTGACTTCCAACGACGTGAGGATTAGTTTCCGTCGTCTTTCCTCGTAGCTCAAACCCGCAACTCGCGTGCTAGTCTGGTGGTATACCTTTGAACCTTCTCTGATTTTGTCTTATGCTCGACTAGACGCGGACTCTCACCACTCACCTATCCCCAACCACCACTCTCCTACCCCCAACCACCACTCTCCTACCCCCAACCACCACTCTCCTACCACCATTACCACCACTCTCCTACCACCATTACCACCAACCCCCACTACCAGTGACCCAGATCCTCCAACACATCATTTATCACCAATGGTCGTGACAGCGTGTGTAGTAACCTAACTCCTGCAGCTCAATAGCCCCCTCACACACACACACACACACAAGCATGCAAGCAAGCACACATACACGCACACACACACATATGGGGCCTTGCGGTTAAGTGGACTGCGCTCGGGGGTCGTAGTCCTAAGGACCCGGGTTTGACTGCCGGTCGAGGCGGAAACAAATGCCCAGAGTTTCTCTCACGTGATGCATCTCTTTACTTAGAAGTAAATAGGTAACTTGGAGTTAGACAGCTGCTTCCTGATTGTGTGTGTGTGTGTGTGTGTGTGTGTGTGTGTGTGTGTGTGTGTGTGTGTGTGTGTGTGTGTGTGTGTGTGTGTGTGTGTATTAGATTTAAATATATGTACCAGACATAATAAGAGTAAAATATAATAACAGTTAACGAGACGTATCTCTGTATATTAACAATTATTTAACAATAACATAATTATTTTTCTCGTGATTGCATCCGAGTTTTGCTTTTGATGTTGTCCTCAGGGTATCAGATCAAGGCGCTCTATATTAACATCAGGCCAAATAAAACTGTAAAAATGAGCTTTGGAGACTTAATTCTTCAGCTTCCTTCCTCAGGTGAAGACAGGTGTAAGGGGGAAATAGGTTAGAGTCGTGCTAGAACCATTGATCCCACACTTTCCGTCACATTAGTCTTGATTCAGACTAGGGAAGTACCCTCTGGAGCATGGCTCTCTCCTCCTCTCATATCTCTCTCTCTCTCTCTCTCTCACCATCTTCCCAGTTCTCCCTTCACCACCTTTCCTACCCTTCACCATTTCCCCTACCACTTACCACCTCCCTTACCCTTCACAATATTTCGTGCCCTTCATCACCTTCCCCTGTCATTCACCACATTCCCTTCCTTTCATCACCTTCTCTAGTCCACCACTTTCCCTTCACTCCTGTAACCATTTTCACTAAATACCATCCGGACTAAGATTCATCTAACACATTAAATGTTAGTTTCTCTTATGCATAAGTGCGGTCCCCATGTCTCTCTCCGCTCTACCCGACTGTTATCCCTCTCTCTCCCCCTCTCGTCCCTTCTCTCGTCTCCTTCCCTATCCCCCTCTCTCCTCCTCTTACCGGTACTACCTTTACCACCTTCCGTCCTAACTCAAACTTAATAAGCTGGATGAATCTCAGTGAACATAAAGGGAAGACATGAGATTCAAGACATTCTAAACCCTATATGGAGCGGGTTATTTATAATTGCTATTATGAGTTCCTTTAAGGAGAGGTTTACAAGGGCTTTATAAGACCAGAATTTGAATCACAGAAAATGATTCTCCTGTATTTTCAAGTGTGCTGGTAGGGTTTGTTCTCTTAATTTGTCACTCTGTACAATATCCAAAATTTTTGCCTGACTAGAAACGTACCAACCTTAACAACCCACCTAACATCGAGTCCGATGCATAGAAAAAGGTATATATTTGTGAGCTGAAAACGTTAAAAACGTGATCTATTTATTAATAGAACGAGTTGAAAAAATACATACATCATTAACTCTACGGTCGACGTTTTTCATGTTTCACTTTCCTTTACCAGGCCGATCAGGGGACATTCATGAAGCAGTTACGCAAGTACTTACAAAAGTGTACATTTTTCCCCTCAATCTTTGACATCTTTGGTTACATTTATTAAACAGCTTACAAGCATGAAAACTTGCCAATTAACTGTTGTTATTGTTATAAACAGCCTCCTGGTGCTTCGGAGTGGGGGTTGGAATAACCCAACAATAAGTTGGGTTATCCCCAACTATGTGGTCGACCGTAGTACATAGTTACTCTTGCACCCAAAAACGCTCCACTGTTATTGTTACAAAGTCAGAGAATAAAGCTAAAACCCAAAGTTAACATTTCCTAGGCCCTAGTATCGTGCATATAGGTACCATACCAGGCCTAAGATAGCATGTATTAGTCCTAGGATTGCTTGGACATGTTACCTTGGGTTACTTAGTTACATTTCATTCATTTAAAATTGTACATTTTAATAGATTTTTAATTTCTTGCATTTATGATTTAATAGAATGGCATTTGGGGTAATTCAACATTACAAAACGTGTCGCCCAACAGTTCGAGTCCTGGCCAGGGAGGATTAATTGGGCACCAGCAGTCCTTAACTATTCGGCCCTGAACACCCAACAGTAATTGGGTTGGCCAATTGCTTGTTAAACAATGATCTTATCTTCCCCAGGTCAAACCAGTACGGTAAGGCTTACCATTGAGCTTATGGGAAGGGAACCGTCTCGGGCCGCTAGTCGCAAGACGTCTGGTCCTGTACTCACCTGTGAAGAAAAGAAGAAGAATGTTACTGGTGAGGCGTTTTACAAGCAGAATAATTAATCTATATTTAGGTGCAAGCGTGCGGGGCCCTAACGTCACTCTCAAGTAGTGATGGAAGTCCTGCCGGGTCAGTACAAACTTTACACACACTCATCATGTCCCCCACCAGCACGTGGAGTGGGGGCGGCTCTAACCTCCGAGTGTGCGGGGAGCAGAAGATGTGTGTGTGTGGGGGGGGGGTGATACAGGTGTGTGGAGGTTGTTGACTGTATGGAGGTTGTTGACTGTATGGAGGTTGTTGACTGTATGGAGGTTGTTGACTGTATGGAGGTTGTTGACTGTATGGAGGTTGTTGACTGTATGTCTCTTTAATAAGGTACTACTTGTTGTAACCATGTAGACGATGGTACAAATATCGACGTAATGTACAACTAGACAGTAGAGTTTGGTACTATTCATTTTATAGAGTCCGGAAAAGATGAAGCTATAAACCAAGCTAAAATAATCCTAGGCCTAGTACAGCACATATATGTACTATATCTGACCTCACATAGCGTGTATGAGGCCGAGGATGGGTTAGGTTTTATTAGCCAAACAGAATAATTTTCCAGTTCGTCCAAATTCAATAGTACAAAAGGCTACTTTCTACTGATCCATCATGACACACTTGCACTTTAACCCACATCGTTACTGTAAGTACTTTACCGTGAGGCGGGTGGTGGGCAGTACGCAGGCGCGGTGACCCTCTCCACCCTCCCGCAAGGTCAAACACCACCGCTCAACACCAGGACAAAAATACGCTTCTCCAGCAATTTGCCTTAACTTCCCCGAGGTAGTTATAGCTTGGTAATTAACAAAGCTTCCGCAGCGATTCCATCAACTTCTCTTAGAAGCAATAACTTCCTAATTCAGCAGACTTGTGCGGCGCCGTCTTCAGGCGGACACGTTTTTGTTCTAAACTGCAGCTCCTCTTCCGCCTCTCGCGGCTCTGTCAACACTCCTAGGTGTGTGTGTGTCTGGGGGGGGGGGGGTGTCGAGGCACTCTCCCCGTCTCTGGAGGCACTTGCCACCAAGAGGCACCAGTGCCACAGACGGAGCGGGCGGCACACCCCAGCCTTCTCCCTCCTGAGGGAGTGAGATAACACCAGCTGCACCACTCTCTCCTCCACTTGCACTGCTCAGGGGCCCGTGCTACTGGTCCAGCCCCCACAGCACAGTACTCACCAATGAGGTCCTCAATCTGGCAGACACACTTGTTGATGCCACATTATATTCTATCACATCAACGATCTCAAGTCTCGGCTCAAGTCACTGGTTGTGGTCATATTCAGCACATCCTCCTGTTATGGTAGTACTTATAGTAACGAGGAGGACTATGCTATATATATACCGATCTACAACGAAATTAGAAAGTAGGCATCGAGACTATCGAGTTGGACAAGCCGGATAATTATTTTCTACTTATGTTGCAAAGACAAACTAACCTAACCTAACCTTCCTAGGCCTTAACACGATATCTGAAGCCTAATAGATTACATGTGTGTGCTATACTAGGCCTACGAATATTTGCTTTTTTTAGGCTTCATTTTTATCCAACTCTGTAAAGTGAATAGTACAAAGTTCTACTAAGTGCTTAGAACGTCAATCTTTGTACTATAACTACAATCTAAACAGGAGAATGGGTGGTCATATTCACTCATAACCTTAGGCAAACAATGTGGCAAGTGAAGATAGGAATAACCCCAAACACATAACTAAAATAAACAAACACTTAATAAAACAAATGTTAACTCGCTTGTGGCCAACTAAATGTGACAGTTAACTATGGTAACATTCTTCACGAAAATTTCAATGCTAAATGACAATACCGCTCAGAGGTCTCCTCACAGCGGAATTACAACTTTCTCCAGCACAAGTGAAGACCCTTCTTAGTGTTGACTCGTAATTGTTAGAAGCTCCAGTAACCACAGGCTTGTTGGTTAACATGTAGGAGACCCTCGCGTCCCCTTGGTCTACATTGGTGAACACAACAAGGGGGCCACAGCACTGCCCCTCACCACAACAAGGATAAGTCTTCAACACAAGGTCCCGCAGCAGAGTCACCAACACGACAAAGGAGCTCTTGCAGCGCCTCGAAAAGAACATAATTCGGAGCCACAAATTTCCAGATTAGGGGGGCAGGAAAGGAAGAAGATTGTGTGCAAGGAAACTTGATTAGATGGTTGGGATAGAGTATGAGTGAGTGCGTGCAATCTGCTCCGACGACGGCCAATAACACTGGGAGGGGGAAAATAGTGGGAGGATGTGACGGGAATGTCCACAAGGAGACAGAGGAAGCCAAGAGGATTTAATGAAAGCTTCTCCCTCGAGCTTTTGCATCCAATATCCTCTGGGGGGAAAATGTTAGGTTAGAAGACAAAAACAAGAGGATTTATTCAGAGTTTATTGCTATCAGCGATGAATTATGCAGCCGATGCGTGAATTGTAGAGGAGGGGGAGGGGAGAAGAGGCACAATAAATGAGGGAGGGAGAGACACAAAGAGAGTATTGGGACCCCACGAGTGATTGGCTTAAGGTTTAATTAAATACTTGGTAACTGGTGTGAATGTGTTGTAAGCGCCTGACTTATGCCCAAAGGTGTGTGTGTGTGTGGGCCTGAACAATCACCTGATTAATTAAAAATATATATGCCTCGGCCTACGTACCTGCAAAGACAAAAAAATATATATATAGATATAGACAAAAAAATGGCGAAATGTTAGGCGTGGGCTGTAAGGGGGCAGGTGGTGGGGAATTACTTCAAATTCCTATGAATATTTTAGGGATCATTATCAGTTTAAAGAGGATGACCCCAAGGTGGTGTTGGACAGGTAATTGGTGAGTGGGTGAGGAGTTACGTGAGTAACTCATGTACCTGTGGCGCTGGCCCTTCCCCCCAGAGCCTGACCCCGCACGACATATGATATATATATATATATATATATATATATATATATATATATATATATATATATATATATATATTATATATATATTATATATATATTATATATATATATATATATATATATATATATATATATATATATATATATATATATATATATATATAAAGTAAAACCGCAAGGCACAAACTTCACTGGAATACATAAATAATATACTCAAATATAGGCCAGCAATCACCTCGCACGACTGCCTATCTGAAGTGAGACGAGACCGCAAACACACACACACACACACACACACACACACACACACACACACACACACACACACACACACACACACACACACACACACACACACACACACACACACTGGGTGGAAACTGAGTACCGACAGCGTGGAGTCTTTACCTAGTCAAGCAAAAGACGAACTTAGAGAAAGTTTAGAGGTACGCTACTAGACTAGTCCCAGAGCTGAGGGGGTATGAGCTACGAGGAAAGAATACTGGAATTAAACCTCACGTATCTAGAAGGTAGAAGAGTTAGCGGAGATATGATTACCACCTACATGATTCTCAGGGGAATTGACAAAGTAGAGAAATACAGGTTATTTAACACGGGTGGAACACGAACAAGGGTACAGAATGGAAATTTAGCACCCAAATGAACCACAGAGACATCAGAAACAATTTGTTTCAATGTCAGAGTCGTTAATAATTGGAATACATTGAGAAATGATGTTAGAGTCAGACTCCATACACAGTTTCAAATATAGATATGACAGACGCCAATAAGCTCAGGAACCTATACACCTGTTGGCTGATGGTTGAGAGGCGGGACCAAAGAGCCGAAACTCCACCCCCGCAAGCACATCTAGGAGAGCACACACGCACACCAAGCCTTTGTACACTAAACATGACAACATAAAAGTGGGAGGCACATATATCAGAGCACCACATATCTGACTCGGTCCCCCGCCCTCGGAGCGTCACCTCCAAACTGGTTTTCTTTAAAAAAAAAAGTTGCAGAGAGCTCTCGTCTTGACTATATTATAATACCCCTGCTGGAGCACAGATTATTCTCCCCTATCTATATATTTGCTACTCTCTCTCTCTCTCTCACTCTCACTCTCTCTCTCTCTCTCTCTCTCTCTCTCTCTCTCTCTCTCCCTGCAACATAGCGACAAATTTATCTGCATCTTCCTATAACCTATTTCCTCTCTGCCTTTCTTGCCAGTTCCTCTCCCGCACAACATTCCGTGTCTCCGATAATGTGATGATATTCACCTTCCTGTGTATGGTGTCCACCACCACCACCACCACCACCACCACCACCACTCACCACCACCACCACCACCACCACCCACCACCCACCACCACCACCACCACCACCACCACCACCACCACTCACCACCACCACCACCCACCACCACCACCACCCACCACCACAGCATACCAGCGCCTCACCGCCCCTGCACTCAACATTCCCTCTGAATATTCAGCCGCTACAGAAGGCGGAATACATTCAACACCGAGTCCTGTACCTGCCCCGGCCTAACGCTCTGGCTCACCACACAAAATATGAATTCTAATCAGCGCTCTGCCTCAGAATTATTTCAAGTTATTTATTTCCCTCGTTATCAAACCTCCCGGTGCATAAAATTTAATATATTGGGACTTTAATGCCAGAAAACACGCCAAAAGCCTTCGGCAGAAATCAGTTTTCTGTTTTGCCTCTTCAATCCTTGCTTGCTTTCCTTCTCTTCTTGTACATTTATATAATAATTGTTGGGTTTTGCTGTGGCGAGTAAGAGGACGGGAGCGGCAGTCTCCTCTACACCGCTACACAATATCCAATCTAAATGCATGCACTTCTGCTGGGGGGGGGGATTGTCAGGGGAGAGGGGGGGAGGGTGTTGTCATGTTGGGACTTCGGGGGGAGGGGGAGGAGTAAGAGAAGGGTACTGCTTGCGGCTCAAGATGGCAGCATGGGTAAGAGGCCTCTTGCTTTTGATGTCTGTAGCACCACTGTAGCCCCCCCCCCCCCCCCCCCCACACACACACACATGAATGGTCCAAGAAATGGCTGCTAAAGTTCAACCCGAGTAAATGCAAAGTAATGAAACTAGGCAGTGGAAACAGGAGGCCACAAAGAACTTTTTCAGTGTCAATAGTATTTAACAGGTGGAATGCATTAGGCAGTGATGTGGTGGAGGCTGACTCCATACACAGTTTCAAGTGTAGATACGATAGAGCTCAGTAGGCTCAGGAATCTGTACATCAGTAGATCGACGGTTGAAAGGCGGGACCAAAGAGCCAAAGCTCAACCCCCGCAAGCACAAATAGCTGAGTACACAACCATGTTCCTACTTAACTTGCACGGCCCCCATTAGGCCTCTCATTCCCAACACAGGTGCGCCATATCCATTCCACCCTGCACTCCCCCCTGTGCTTGCACTCACTCAACAGTGCAACATTCACTCACTCATCAACTTTGGTTTACATTGGTAGGAGTGCGTTGTGTGAGTGTATGAGGCGGACACCAGCACCACCACCGCCTCGACCCCCAGTCTTGGTGAGCCCCCAGAGTGTGTGGTCTGACTGGGAGCAGAGCAACCTTCCTCCACGATAGCAACAGCTATCACCGTGCTACGATATCACCCTCCAGGTCATTATAACCACGCTACGATATCACCCCCCAAGTGATTATATATATATATATATATATATATATATATATATATATATATATATATATATATATATACATATATATATATATATATATATATATATATACATATATATATATACATATATATATATATATATATATATACATATATATATATATATATATATATATATATATATATACATTATATATATATATACATTATATATATATATATATTATATATATATATATTATATATATATTATATATATATATATATATATATATATATAATATATATATATATATATATGATATTGTCAACAGCGTCAGTCGGGACATAGATCCTGTGTTGCTAAAGCGACTGAAACAATATTCCATTCAAACATTCAAATATTTATTTAATCTGTCAGTCTATCACACAATGGTAAATTATCAGAGCAATACTGGAATTGATATCAGTTATCTCTTCGTAAATGTTGACCGCCAAATATATTGTAAACTGACCTGGAGCACCATCACCACAGTATACCCTGGGTGGTGTTGGTGCACCATCACCTCAGGTATACCTTGGGTGGTGGTGGAGCTCCACCACCACAGGTATACCCTGGGTGGTGGTGGAGCTCCACCACCACAGGTATACCCTGGGTGGTGGTGGAGCTCCACCACCACAGGTATACCCTGGGTGGTGGTGGAGCTCCACCACCACAGGTATACCCTGGGTGGTAGTGGAGCTCCACCACCACAGGTATACCCTGGGTGGTGGTGGCGCTCCACCACCACAGGTATACCCTGGGTGGTAGTGGAGCTCCACCACCACAGGTATACCCTGGGTGGTAGTGGAGCTCCACCACCACAGGTATACCCTGGGTGGTGGTGGTGGTGGTGTTTTCAATAAACTTTGAACAGTTTGGGTCTGACAGAAGCAGAGTTAAGACAATAAAAGTAAACACATGTCAATTTGCACCGCCGCGTTATATTACAGAGGCAAGACCTGCAACTCCTTGTTAACCATTTGCAATTCAAATATCGAGGAGCTGCACTCACTAGCCAAGTGAATAGTTTACGCGGGTATACAGGATACTATGAGTTACTCCTGGGAATTAGATTCAAGTTCAAGTATGTTTATTGAGATAAACAAGAAATACATCTCAAAGGGATAGAGTAGCTTAAGCTATTTCTACCCCCCACGGGAATTAGATTGGCTGCTGATGAAAGCATCATCAATCATTTGTGGATATCAATGATTCAAAAATAAAATTGTGCTAAAATAATTGTTTACATTTTTTTCGCAAATGTATTTTGAGTGTGAAAGATGTTTTATATATTAGTCAGTACTAACAGGAAAATTGTATAATCTGTTAGGATTTTTCAGTACATAATAGATAGCAAACCCGATAGATTTGACCTGTTGTTTAAGATTCGCTACTCGGAATAAACAGTTGCAAGTAGCACGGGCTATGGCGATCCCGTAGCGATTATATTTATTGAAGAGATTTGAACGTTACGCGAGCTTAATGGCAAAAAATTTTTCTGAATAGTGACAATTGGTAATAGTTTCAGCTAGGTGGTACAAGGCAGTTGCCAGCGGGTGGAGGCGAGCCGTGCTGGTGGCTGAGTATTTACGTGTTAAGCCTTCACCGGGTAATATCATCTTTCTCCCAAACAACGCGCTGTGTGTCCCTCCCGCCGCTCTTTACACCCAAGAGGTACAGCTGCGCCGCCTGCCCTCGGGGCTCACCCAGCAGCACCCGGCCACCAGTCACCCACCACCAGTCACATCTTCAAAGCCATTGTAAATTCCCAACTCAGAATATTTACCTCTCATATCATTGTGTGTGAGAAACAGACCAGGGGGCCAGATTCACGAAGCAGTTACGCAAGTACTTACGAACGTGTACATCTTTCCTCAATCTTTGACGGTTTTGTTTATATTTATTAAACAGTTTACATGCATGAAAACCTCCCAATCAACTATTCTTATTTTTAGAAACAGCCTCCTGGTGCTTTGAAGTTCATTAACTGTTTAATAATTGTAAACAAAGCCGCCAAAGATTGAGATAAGATGTCCAGGTTCGTAAATACTTGCGTAACTGCTTCACATCTGGCCCCAAGTCTCTAGCTTGCAGGCCGTCTTTTGTGAACCAACACGGCTGATGTGGAACACTACAAAAAGACTCACGAAGTTGGCTTAACTCATCTAACTCTTGTTTTGATTGGTTGAGCCAATAACCGTTTGTCTTACCAAAACAAACCAAACTTATCAACCAGTTTCAACTATACCTACAACCTTTAACCTAAAAACTGACATTGTGGTAAGGAATTGTGTTACATGCATGAGATCATAAGATAAAAGTTCACGACACACACAAAAGAAGCAATTAGGCTCTGTACCTAAGAGTCAGGGGCGATACAAAGGCTATTAAACAACCTTTCCCCGCACGCTGGACCATCACTTATCAGTATGCAACCATCCACACTATAGTCTTGCAAGGATTTAACAAGACTCGCAGCTCCTTCCATCACGTATGTGTAGCAGTGTGCACCGTATATGCTCACGCATCACAAATTACAACACAACGTTTCGGTCCGTCCTGGACCATTCTCAAGTCGATTGTGAGAATGGTCCAGGACGGACTTGACTTGAGAATTTTCCAGGACGGAATTGACTTGAGAATGGTCCAGGACGGACTTGACTTGAGAATGGTCCAGGACGGAATTGACTTGAGAATGGTCCAGGACGGACCGTAAACGTCGTCGTCCCTTCACCTTCTAGTGTGTGGTCTGGTCAACATACTTCAGCCACGTTATTGTGACTCCTCGCCCGCTTAGAACACAAAATTAAGGTTCGGATTTCCTATGATCTGTTGCTTCTTAATAAAATCAAAACTACATTAATATATTCTCTAAATTAAGAACTGGCCACATGGCTACGAACTATAGCTACATATATTGAAGCAAATGTTTAATCAAGCAAAATGCATCAAAGGATTTTGTGGACATTTATACATTTCATATTTTCCATCAACTCTTCCTCAACTTATGTTCATTCCATTCAGCGGCCGACCCCAAAGACATATTCATCATTTTTAAAATGCTCTTCATTTAAAACAAGCATTTTCTAAAATAAAAATTATTATTATTATATATTAGCATATTGTGCATATTTAAGTATAGGTTAGGTGTTTGGGTTTTGTTAACGATTAATTATGTTTGTAGTATGTGGGCGAAGCATTTACAGCAACCCGTCCTCACACTAGGCTGTTTAAAGCAGCGGCCGTTCTCCCCACATGCATTCATCAATTTTTGATGAACTTTTTATTACTTTTTTATTTTTATTCATTTTTTTATTACAAATTGGTTTGTTCTCGTATATAAATTATTATTATACATAAAAAATCTATGTATAGTTAGGCGTAGGTTGGGTTGGGTTAGGTTAGGTTAGACGTAGGTTGGGTTGGGTTAGGTTAGGTTAGGTTAGGTTAGGCGTAGGTTGGGTTGGGTTAGGTTAGGTTAGGTTAGGTTAGGCGTAGGTTGGGTTAGGTTAGGTTAGACGTAGGTTGGGTTAGGTTAGGTTAGGCGTAGGTTGGGTTAGGTTAGGTTAGGTGTTTAGGTTCTGTTAGTGATTACTTATATTTGAAGTACGTGGATGAAGCATTCAACCCGTCCTCGACTCAAGTCCATTCCTTCCAGCGGTCGACCCAGCCCGTCCTCTAACAACCCGTTCTCGCATACAAAGATCCAAGCTCTTTAATCCAGCCGCCAAACCCCGTTTATGAATGAAAAACAGTTTATACACGACTTACAACTGATGACGTCCGAACACTTCCGGAACAAGTGCTTCACTGACGAATTTTGTTCGAACCACAACGCTGTAAATGCTTCACCCACGTACTACAAATGCAAATTTACACGCGTGCTATAATACGTATACATATAGACACACACACACACATATATATATATATATATATATATATATATATAGAGAGAGAGAGAGAGAGAGAGAGAGAGAGAGAGAGAGAGAGAGAGAGAGAGAGAGAGAGAGAGAGAGAGAGAGAGAGAGAGAGAGAGAGAGAGAGAGAGTGTGTGTGTGTGTGTGTGTATATTGGCGACGACCTCCAACACAGCGCGGTATGTACGACCCGCAGTAGCTGCAGGAAGTGCCTCACACACAAGGGCAGTGAACAACCACTCCCCATACTCCTACCACAAAAATAAAATAATGAGTGCTACGTTTAATTAATTCAGAGCAGGTTTTTATTAGTCGACCATCACAAGGGACCAAGTGTGTTAATTAATTAGCGCAAGTAAGGCGGGTCAGAATTTACCTCTGATATTAACCAGCGAGAACTCTGTGGATTTCAAAGAAACATTTCATATATTATTATAAAAGATAATTATTCACTGGATTTTAATCATATTCATGTGAGTATATAGCCTGATATCTTGGAAGATATTTATGCAATATAACCTGCAAGTTATTGTGACCCCTTAAAATCGTTCAAGCTGTACTCTTTACAGCGCAGACGGGAGAGATGCATACAAATTTATGTATTTTATGTATCTATTTTTTATGTACTATAGTGAGAGAAGGGGGGGTAAGTGTAAGAGGGAAGATTAGGAGGGGGGAGGATGAAGGAAATTATCAAGAGAAAGCGCCAAGCCATTAAGTCTATATAGCACTTGGGAAGGGTTCAGGATAAGGATTTGGAATGGGACGGGGGAGAGGAATGGTGAGAAGAAGAGTGTGGATATTGTGAAGACATGTGGAGAAGGAGACTATTCAAAAAAAAAGAGATAAGAGAGGGAGGAGCCGAGAGACCGGGCCGGTGCCAGGTGCCCACCTAGTTACTATATGACAGTAATGACTGACCGCTTCCGCTAAGTAACATACTGTGGTGCCTGCTTGTATCACCACACAGTAACTATACATAACTGGTGTCTACCCCCTGAGCCCTGTCCTTAATCAACACACGTATCAATTATCCACAATGCTATTATCATCGTCTAACTCTGAAGGGTTATACGATGAGGAGAGATTCAACACCCACTGAACACAAACCATCCGGAGATGATGGAACATATGAACATTAATGCTTGACACCAATCACAGCAACACAGTTGAGAAGATAAACACAAGGGCTCTTATCTACTACCGGACAACGTGTTCGCTCAGGGTGAGGCATTAACAACAAGAGAATATTTGGGTAAAGACCCGGCCGACACAGTGACAATAGGATCAAGGCTCAGGTGACCGGATGGAATATGAATAAGGACCTTCCACCAGCACAGTGGTGTACGTGTACTCACCTACGTGTGGTCACTTACGTGTGCTTGCAGAGTCCAACGTTAGCTCTTAGGCCTCGCTTTTCTAACATTAGTAGTTTAATGCAATGACTAGTTAGCTGCGACACATTCATGTGAACTATGCCATTTATTTGCAGCATTTATGCTGAAGAGTTATTTCTGACATATCTGAGATACATTAAAGTCTGCAGTTTTTAAGTGTTAAAATTTAAGTATTCCCTTGTTAAAATTTGACTCCAGATTCGCATCCCCCCCAAAAAAAAAAATTGCGGTACTTAATGCTATTAGCCGGCAACCTATTCCACTCGTCTACCTCCTTATTACAAACCAATAGTCACCTTATACCTCATGACTCTAATCTTCCTCCATCTTATAGACATCGTCGTGGGTTTTGACCAGATGTGAGCGTTTCAAACACCTTGCCCCTATCTCCCAGGCTCCTCATCCACTTGAAGACCTTGAATATGTCTTACCTCTTCCTGCGCTTTCCCAGGGAATTCAGGACCAGCTCCCACAACCTCTCCAGGAAATACAGGTAAAACCAGATCCCAGAACCTCTCCTTGTATGGGTGGTCCTCGACGCCAAGAATCAGTCTAGCTATCCCATGTTAGATTTTCTCGAGAGCATCAATGTATTATATGAAATTGGAGACGAAAATTGGACGGTGTAATCCGCGAGCGGCGTCACCACGCCCAAATATAATTGGAAGCCGCTCTTTGTGCATTTCTTGCTGATGCTTCTGGATATAAAGCCAAGCTTTCTATTGGCCTTTACCGTGCTGATCACTGTTAATCGTCACCTCCCCCACCCCCGCCCTCCAACTTGAATTACCCAAATGTGTATCGTTGGGCGGCAGGTGTGGGTCTGGGAGCAAATGTGGGCCTGGGGTCAGGTGTGGGCCTGGCAGCAGATGCGAACTTGGGAGCAGGTGCGGCCGAGCACAGCTTGTGAACGAGAACCGCACTCCACACACACGCCGTGGTGTGTGTGTGTGTGTGTGTGTGTGTGTGTGTGTGTGTGTGTGTGTGTGTGTGTGTGTGTGTGTGTGTGTGTGTGTGTGTGTGTGTCTACCAGTCTCCGTGGTGTAGTGGTAAGACACTCGCCTGGCGTTCCGCGAGTGCTTTTTCATGATTTCGTATCCTGACCGGGGAGGATTTACTGGGCGCAAATCCTTAACTGTAGCCTCAGTTTTCACCTGTTGACTGACGGTTGCGAGGCGGGACCAAAGAGCCAGAGCTCAACCCTCGCAACCACAATTAGGTGAGTACACACCACACTTCTCTGGACGCAAGTTATTACGGCTGGTAATGGAATTAGCTCTCGCAACAACCTTGCATCAGTCACGAGTCGATAGACATTTGCCAAGTTATCTTGGCTATAATGACGGTCCCTTCCTGTAAACACGTCCCTGCTTATGGCAGAAATACTCTCCCGGAGATGAGGACAGCGTTATCAGAAGTGAGGTTAGTCCAAGCACAATATTTTTATTCCTTGTATGACATTTCAGAAGATTCAATTCAACACGTTTTTTTTTGTCCATACAAAAATCATGTGGAATTGAGAGTGAGCTTCGTTTTTTCAGGGGTGGTGATGGGCAGCACTCTCAGGGGTGGTGATGGGTAGCACTCTCAGGGGTGGTGATGGGTAGCACTCTCAGGGGTGGTGATGGGTAGCACTCTCAGGGGTGGTGATGGGCAGCACTCTCAGGGGTGGTGATGGGCAGCACTCTCAGGGGTGGTGATGGGCAGCACTCTCAGGGGTGGTGATGGGCAGCACTCTCAGGGGTGGTGATGGGCAGCACTCTCAGGGGTGGTGATGGGCAGCACTATCAGGGGTGGTGATGACCAGCACTATCAGGGGTGGTGATGAGTAGCACTATCAGGGGTGGTGATGAGTAGCACTATCAGGGGTGGTGATGGCTGACGAACTCTACGGACTTGTGGTTGCACATTTCATATCCTGTGACATCGTCAAGGAGGGTTATAGAGGCCGATTTTCCCTTAAGGGTGGTACAAGGGCTAACTCTGACGTGACATGAACCAAGCGCTGCTCGAGGACAATACACACATCATCAAATGTGAGTCTTATGTAGTCTGTATCACTCATAAACAGGGGGGGGGGTTATTGACTGAATTAATGCTTAATGCTCATTTGGTGTTTGTTGATGTGGATGGGTTGCCAGTTTAACCCGTCCTTATCAACCCTAAACGCTCGTTTATTCCATCAATAAATCTCCTGTTTATAAATGGCGAAAACTACGCACAACTCACAACTGATGAATGTATTTTTCTCGAGTAGGGCTTCGATCACGTCCTCTGCTCGAATATATGCGTCATCCACGTAATACAAGTACCTACAATTGCCAAAAAACCTAACCAACAAACCTAACCTACGTTAGACCTAACTACTTAACACCTTCTAGTATGGAGTAATATTACCTCATATTTGAGAAAATACAAATTTTGAATACGGAGTAACGTTAAAACGATGAATGAGTCTTTGGGTTGGGCCGCCGCCTGGACGAGCCTAGCCTGAGTTTTTCATTCAAAAACAGGGCGTTTGGAGGCTGAATTAACGATTATTTCTTCAATGTTTACGATGACGGCTGTTCTGTTGCATACTCTTGTTGTGGTGCCCTCGTTAGAACTGAAGCTTGTATACATTCGTGAGTATATCGAGATATTTTATTCAAAACCTGAACCAAGAAGATTAGGCTTAGTCGCAAATGGATTTTCAAGCAGGCTTGCCACCCGAAATACATGTCCAAATCAACTGCGAAACTTTATTGATTGCCCATCTCAGGTCCGGACCTGAGCATAACAAAACCTTTGAGGTATGAACAAAGAAAAAGGCAGTTCTCAAGCCCTCGCCGCGTCACCTCAAGGAGCTGGAAATGGTTAGCTTTGTGAAATGGTCAAAATCCCCAGCTGAGAAGCATCTGAATATTCTACGAGGTTATCAAACCCAAGGAGCATGAAAATGCTGATTGCTGGGCTGAATATATTTTAACAGTGTGTGTAACTTTTATAGACATATACGTCTTTGTTTCCTTCATCTCTAATAGTCTTGCACTTATTTAGATTATTTATACAACAAATACTGAAAGTAAACTGTAAGAAAGATATGAATAAGTCTGTAGTCTATTACATGGTAGTCAATAAATGTACGCCGGGTGAGGTGGACAAGGGCGAAAGTTAACGATGTGTTGATTAAAACACAAAAAAGTTTAAGGCCTGTTGAAAGGCCTTTCAACAGTACCCAAGCTCAATCCTCTACGTACAAGAATGGATACATTCGTGGTCAGAGAACGAAAATTAACAAACTTTTCCAAATATTTATAAATATAAAAACGTTAAAAAGTGACTTTCTATCCAAAGGTCTTCACCCCGCAAATCGCTTTCTCGAGGGTATTGGACCCGCAGAGCTGAAGGTTCTTTATTCTCACAAGTTCCTAAGTTCCTCACTCTCAAACACCTTCCAAGACTTTACAGTTATTCTTCTTTTATTTTTCTATTTTCTTCTTCGCTTTAATGTAACACGATTATTACCAGCGTCATGGTTGTTATTACAACCAGGTGGAGGCTGCCTCCATAATACACAGTTTCACATGTAGATATGATAGCGTTCGAGAAACTCGGGAACCTGTACACCAGTAGATTGACGGTTGAGAGGCGGGACCAAAGAGCCGAAGTTCAACCCCGGCAAGCACAACTAGATGAGTGCACACACACATACACGAGAGTCCCTTAAATACATATTAACTTACCAAGTGTCCCAGAAATATATAGGCAAAAACCAAATCACGGAAAATACACACAACTAGTCCCTTAAAATAAATAAATACATATAAATACATTATATATATGTATATATATGTATATATATATATATATATATATATATATATATATATATATATATATATATATATATATATATATATATATATATATATAAAGCATGTATACACAGAACATGTTATATATTGGGAGGATGCATAAGGAATTAACATGAAAAATTAACGTGTATATAAATTTATAAATAATAAGCCTTAAGTGCTGCAGCGTCCAAGCCTAACCCTTACACTTATGGTGTGGGTGTGTGGGTGTGGGGGAGCGCGAGAGGAGTGTGGGGGGCCGCGAGAGGAGTGTGGGGGGCCGCGAGAGGAGTGTGGGGGCCGCGAGAGGAGTGTGGGGGCCGCGAGACGAGTGTGGGGGCCGCGAGAGGAGTGTGGGGGGCCGCGAGAGGAGTGTGGGGGCCGCGAGAGGAGTGTGGGGGGCCGCGAGAGGAGTGTGGGGGGCCGCGAGAGGAGTGTGGGGGGTCGCGAGAGGAGTGTGGGGGGCCGCGAGAGGAGTGTGGGGGGCCGCGAGAGGAGTGTGGGGGGCCGCGAGAGGAGTGTGGGGGCCGCGAGAGGAGTGTGGGGGGCCGCGAGAGGAGTGTGGGGGGCCGCGAGAGGAGTGTGGGGGGCCGCGAGAGGAGTGTGGGGGGCCGCGAGAGGAGTGTGGGGGCCGCGAGAGGAGTGTGGGGGGCCGCGAGAGGAGTGTGGGGGGCCGCGAGAGGAGTGTGGGGGGTCGCGAGAGGAGTGTGGGGGGCCGCGAGAGGAGTGTGGGGGGCCGCGAGAGGAGTGTGGGGGCCGCGAGAGGAGTGTGGGGGCCGCGAGAGGAGTGTGGGGGCCGCGAGAGGAGTGTGGGGGCCGCGAGAGGAGTGTGGGGGCCGCGAGACGAGTGTGGGGGCCACGAGAGGAGTGTGGGGGGCCGCGAGAGGAGTGTGGGGGCCGCGAGAGGAGTGTGGGGGCCGCGAGAGGAGTGTGGGGGCCGCGAGAGGAGTGTGGGGGGCCGCGAGAGGAGTGTGGGGGCCGCGAGAAGAGTGTGGGGGAGCGCGAGAGCAGTGTGGGGGGCCGCGAGAGGAGTGTGGGGGGCCGCGAGAGGAGTGTGGGGGCCGCGAGAGGAGTGTGGGGGCCGCGAGAGGAGTGTGGGGGCCGCGAGAGGAGTGTGGGGGGCCGCGAGAGGAGTGTGGGGGCCGCGAGAGGAGTGTGGGGGCCGCGAGAGGAGTGTGGGGGCCGCGAGAGGAGTGTGGGGGCCGCGAGACGAGTGTGGGGGCCGCGAGAGGAGTGTGGGGGCCGCGAGAGGAGTGTGGGGGCCGCGAGAGGAGTGTGGGGGCCGCGAGAGGAGCGTGGGGGGCCGCGAGAGGAGTGTGGGGGGCCGCGAGAGGAGTGTGGGGGGCCGCGAGAGGAGTGTGGGGGCCGCGAGAGGAGTGTGGGGGGCCGCGAGAGGAGTGTGGGGGGCCGCGAGAGGAGTGTGGGGGGCCGCGAGAGGAGTGTGGGGGGCCGCGAGAGGAGTGTGGGGGGCCGCGAGAGGAGTGTGGGGGGCCGCGAGAGGAGTGTGGGGGAGCGCGAGAGGAGTGTGGGGGGCCGCGAGAGGAGTGTGGGGGGCCGCGAGAGGAGTGTGGGGGGTCGCGAGAGGAGTGTGGGGGGCCGCGAGAGGAGTGTGGGGGCCGCGAGAGGAGTGTGGGGGGCCGCGAGAGGAGTGTGGGGGGCCGCGAGAGGAGTGTGGGGGCCGCGAGAGGAGTGTGGGGGAGCGCGAGAGGAGTGTGGGGGGCCGCGAGAGGAGTGTGGGGGGCCGCGAGAGGAGTGTGGGGGGCCGCGAGAGGAGTGTGGGGGGCCGCGAGAGGAGTGTGGGGGGCCGCGAGAGGAGTGTGGGGGGCCGCGAGAGGAGTGTAGGGGGCCGCGAGAGGAGTGTGGGGGGCCGCGAGAGGAGTGTGGGGGGCCGCGAGAGGAGTGTGGGGGGCCGCGAGAGGAGTGTGGGGGGCCGCGAGAGGAGTGTGGGGGGCCGCGAGAGGAGTGTGGGGGGCCGTAAGAGGAGTGTGGGGGTAGCACTTACCGGCAACAAGTAGTATAAGCAAGACGGCTGGGAGACCTGCCCAGACAGGCAGAGCGCCTAAGAGCTGTGACCTCCTCCAGGACGCCTCCATTGTTTACCTCCCGCTCAGCGCCTTCAGCGTCTTCCCTGCCAAGTGGAGGCGGGGGCGGACTCTCTCGCTTACGCCCTACGCGCCTTACTCAACAAGTACTTTACATATAAAGTTTGATTGCAATTTTCTGCATCGACGTCAGGGTGTTTGAAAGCATCTTAATATAGCCGTTAAGAGAAAGAAAGAGGTTAAAAAGAGTGTTGAGAAAAGTTCGCGAGTGTGGCAGTAAGGCTGGAAGTGTGTTGTGTGAGGCGGGAGACGGAATGGCGCGACGTTACCCTGGTGGCCGCCGCACGCCAACTGCCGGGAAACTGGGATGAAGGGGCTGTTTATCGACGTTCCGGGGACCACGGTCTACGGTAAATTTTCGTTAAAACTGTGTTACTTTTTTCGTCTTCCTACGTCTCCAAGCTGTGTTAATCTAACCCATTGAAATTAAAGGTTAAACTCATCCCTGTATTTGTATTTTTGGTACTGTCAGTGATCGATTTACTTTTGGTACTCTCAGGAGACTAGGAGTATAAGGGTATGGGACACCGACCGCAGCGGGCTGACACATGCTGGACATCTGACTCAAGACCAGGTCCTTATCACTGACCCCCAGGGGTCATACATGCCACTTCTTCATCTATATGAAAATGCCCGTCACAAATTTTATAAAGTTCCATGCATTTTAAACATGTTATGGCAATTCAACATTTTCTCTATTAAATAATTTATTTTGTGTTCACTGCCTTGCACATTAAGCATCATGGAACAATATCATAAAACTTCTCCTGTCCCGTCTAACAAAAATGACTTAATTGCATACATGAAACGAGACAAAATGCTGTAAGATCGCTACAAACTAACTGCACATTAGGGTTTTCAGGTATTCATGCGTTGTGCAAAGTACTTTATTAAATATCGATTATTCGCACACCCTTCATTATTGCAATTACCCAAATCACTCTCAATGAACTACCCAACTTCCAGCATAAAGGAACTTACTTGCCGGCCAAAGAACAGCCGAGTGCCCCTCCCCCCCCCCCCCCCCGTGACCAGGGGATAGTAGTAGGCATCCATCAGTCTCAGGAGACTATGGAGTTGCGCTCTGGTTGTCGGTCTGGAGTGGCCTCACCAGGGCGCAAAGCCAGGGTAGGTTGATTCGGGGGAGAAGCTGTTACCCAGGCAGCAGGTCCCCCCCCCCCCTCTCCACGGCGCTGAAAGTCTCCAATGGAAAGGCAACCATATTAAACTATCCCCTTGCAGCCCGTCCTCCAAACAAAGACCCGAAAGTGATTCCATCTACCCGCCAAACCCCCTGTTTATGAATGAAAAACGGTTTTCACACGACAACTGATTTCGAACAATTCCGGAACAAGTGCTTCACTGACGAATTTTGTTCGAACCACAATGCTATAAATGCTTTACCCACGTACTACAAATACAAATAATCGCCAACAGAACCTAAACACCTGACCTAACCTATCCTATGCCTATATATACACAATATGCCAATATATTATAATATTAATTTATACTTGAGAAAATTCCCGTTTTGAATGAACAGCATGTTAAAATTTATGAATGCGTCTTTGGGGTCGACCACTGGATGTAATGGACTTGAGTCGAGGACGGGTTGCCCCTTGAGATCAGCCGTGGTTCAGCTGGACTTATTATCCAGTTGGAGCTCTTATTCCCTTATCTGAATCTTGTTATAGGAGTCGACCAGAGACGCAAGCCTAACCCTTGGCTTGGAAAATATTGCAACTAATGGTACCAATAACCTTATTATAGTGTGAGGTAAATGTATTTAACAATCACTTAACTACTGTTAATAAATTATTGACCCGCGCATTTGAATTTCATTGTACATGAAATTGTAGTTGGAATGGATATAGGTAACACTTGTTGTGTCATACTGCATGTGTGACAACACGAGAAAATACAATTTTTTCGGGATAGTTTAAATAATGAAATTATTTGATATTAAGGATTTACATAATACTGTACTTGGCATAAGTCTTTTGACCGGTAAGGTAAGAATATGTCCAAAGAATGTCGAGATGGGTATAAGCGTGCACCAGGATTAAATGATAATGGTTGTAGATTGAGATGTTTATTTGTCTAAAGTTACGCATTACTGTCATAGATTCTTCCTGTAATTAGGTATAGTGTATGGCATGCTTGAGATCGATCTGGGGGCCCCACTGATAGGCTTTAAGTGGGGGAGCCAAAAGCCTATTAAAGACTTCAGAGCAGATCACAACTCGTGTGTGGGAGTAATACTGGTAATATAGTAAAGACCCAGGCCAACTGGTAAGTGTACATCTTCTGAACTTCAAAAAATGTACCTAGATGTACCACTTTCATCCTAGTGTATTCACCCTGTGAACACCCAGGCCCTAAAGTGTTTATTCTGTGACCACTCAGTCCTAACACCTAGGCCTTATAGTGTGCAAACTGCAGACAGGGTTTGGTCACGTAACATTAATCTCTGGAGTAGCCTCCCCGAAGTGCGCTTTGTGGCTCTTCATCTGTTTGTGTTGCAGCACAGAGTGCAATATATCACCACTACGTGCTGGACTTAATGCGCCACCCTCTCCTTCACGGTTTCATATTTTCATCAGTCCTTAACTTTACGATCCTCAACTTTACAATCCTTAACTTTATGATCTTCAACTGTAGAGTCCATATCTTTACTAACCTCAACTTTAGTCCTAAATTTTACACGTCTCATTATTACAGTCCACAGTTAACATTAGATACAGTAGTTACATTATACGGTCACAGGTTACAGATAGTTACAGGTACACATTATACAATTACAGATAGTTGTAGTTACAGATACATTAGTTACAGTATGTATCCCGGAAACTGGGACCACCACTGCCAAACCATTCGTCCAACAGTCATCTTGTGTTGAGCATCAGTGCTGCCCTATATCTCTCCAGGCGACCTTGCCTGTAACCATTTCACGACCAAAAATAATATTCACTCCAAACAAATCTATCACCTACGGGTTATTCATGCCCGTGCCACCTCTTGGGCGACTTAACCTTCATCAATCATTCAATCAATAATCAGCGTCACCCTTTGCCCTCAAAGATAAACACTTAAGAAGTACTTATAATGTCGTCAATACAACGAATAAATCAAATAAGCACAGGCAAAAAATCATAATAATATCAGATTCCTAAGAGATAATCAATCTTGAAAAAAAAGCTATGTAAAAGGATGGGAACAGAGTGTGTCACACTGAAATTACCTACAGCCACAATGTAACTCAACTACAACAAAAAGTGTACAATGATAATTAAGTTAAGACGGATAAATGATCGACATGTCTTACCTCCACAGCGTCCACACTGCCACTGAGGTGTGTACGCCAGGCAGGGGGAGCAGCTGTGGCATGTTGCCGCCTCCTCATATTACCACATCTACATAATTCTCATATAGAGCAACTTATATTTTCGAACTATCAGTTAAATAGCTTCATTAACTGATAATCAATAATCTCCTACATTTATAATTGTAGGGCTTAATTCCTGAGCCCATTATATGTCTCTGTAACCATTTCCACATCCGCCCACTGGATGGGTATAGGGTGCATAATAAATGAACTAAGCTAACTTCTACAGGCATACACGGTGATTCTATTATAAAACATTTCCACAATAAAATAATAGTTATATGAATACAGTGTTTCCTAGCCTCTTGCTTTAAATGCGAAATGAAAGAATTGGCAACATTGCCTGACTCCCTTTGCCTACTCTAGCAAGCGTATAGCCTACAGCAAGAAGGATATATTTCTCAGCCCATTAATTATTTCCTAACTCTTTCCTAGATTATCTAGATAATAAATGTATTTTAATCACCCTTTCAACTTTTTAAAAAATCTCATCACTCAGACTACACTGTAGACGACAACACAATCTGTGTATACTCGCCTTTTGTTATAATTTATAGACATGATGTGCAAATATTTGTAAATCCGTGACTTTTCCTATTAATCATTCAGTCTGATGTGCAATATTCAAATGTGAACTGTAATCCATGCACCCATAATGTAATTAAAATGAGCCATAAGTATAGCCTAGCCCGGCCTGGTAATTATGCACGTGTTCCTATCAATATTTACTCACTTTCTCATTTGCATATTCAAAATGCTTAATTTGCAAACTATATATCATTTTTTTGTGCCGACTATAATTAATTATGCTCATTAGCATATGAATTACGTATGCAAATTACCCAGGCGAATTCAAATTGTTTAACTAGTCATAATAACCTTGAACTAGGTTGTATCTAAGTATCATAACAGTATCTAAGTTTATTAATACTAATTTGAGGTATCTGCAGCAGTTTGCCTGCTTATTAATTTATACAAAGCTCTTAAATGTAGCATTTTCCTGTCATTATTTAAGTGGACATGGTTTTCCTGTGTTTTGCCTACCTCAAATAACCATTCATATTTCTTGACTATGTGGGTGCCAAGTGGAGTGCCGCTGACCAGGCCAGTGGCTCTCACCATCACGCCGGCTGGTGTCACCATACACAATTGTGAATGTGTACATTACTGTTTTTTTTTTAGTTTTGATTTGCCTCAAATTTGGTGATCAAGTTACAAGGGTAACGATTAAATAGCATCACTGTAAGTAATATTACAGTACATGGTCATGAAGCAGGCAAGTAAGATGTTTTAACATACATAGGCAGTGCAAGTAATTATCAAAGAATTCACCAAGCCGGCGAGGCTATGTAGCACCATCATAGGCACTGCAAGCGTTTAGAAGTATGTACCTTATGTACGCTCGGCAAGCTTGAGAACCTTGGTTAGTGCTTCGGTTATGATGTCTAGAGTAAACCAATTAATCTAATTTACTACTCGAAGAGGTGCTAGGGCTGGCAATGTTCCATTCCCACCTCGAGGCCACCAGTCCAACACCTGATATGTGTCATTCTGCGTTCACTCATTTAGTGTGATGAACACCCGCGCCTGTGATGAACACCCACACCTGTGATGAACACCCGCACCTGTGATTAAACCCTTGCACCTGTGTTGGACATTTGCACCTGTGATAAATACCAGTAGCGATGATTACTGATTAATACCTGTAACTGTGATTAACTTGTGCACATGTGATGAACACCTACACCTGTGCCTGTGTAACACCTGTAGCAAGTGTTGTGGAGGCAGGTGTGTTTGTTCGCGCCTCGCAGGTGCCGTCATGTTCCCTGCACCGTTGGACAGTGGGTCAGGAATATTTATGGGTACAGTCTGGTGTCTTCACGGCGCTGCAGGAACCCATATATTATCATTCCTAGTACACCTGCGTTTCTTAATTGCCAAGGTGAGGCACAAGACCGAAATGCTTTACGTATTAGTGGCTATATTGAATGTATAGTAGTTTGTGCTATATTAAATGCACTTGTTTGTACAGATTATGGCGCTGCCCAATAAACTCGCTCCTCACGGAAAATTTAAATAAAAACAAAATAAACCACGGAACTACCTACCCACCGAAGCCGTAAATGTCAAAACAGTAATACAATTCAAAATTCAAAAATTCAAAAAATTCAAAATTCAAAAATTCAGAAAATTCAAAATTTAAAAATGCAATTCAAAATTCAACTCGATAAAATCATCTTGACAAATAAGAGGAGCGGGGGGGGGGACTTTCACAAACCGCCGGCTTCCTGTCCTCGTCGAGGCCGCTAGTGAAATGGTCTCCCTTAGATAAATTCTAGCTCGGCTATGATGGTTGAGATCAGGGTTGCCAGATCTAAATTGCTGAAAGTAGCGAGCTGACAGTCTAAAAGTAGCGAATTTGTAATAAGAGTAGCTCAATTTTTTTAGTGAATGATAAGGGTTTCAAAGTAATATATTTTGATATATAGAGTACACTACACGATGTTAATTGTTTTATGAATATTATTTCTGCACATACACACACACATATTCACTGGGATATATTCCTTAATTTGTTCTATACCATTGGTGTGGGTGACGGGATGTCAGCTAACCTCACTAGTGTGAACACTGATGTAAAATATTTATTCATGTTTGCTGGCCTTATGTCGTCCATTATAGCTTATTTATAGTCATCTTTTAAGGGTACTACTGAGTCCTTTGTTTTAGGGGTTTTTGACTCCATTAAAATGAATTTCGCTTCATGCAGGTCGGCGTTCAATCCCCCGAGACCGTCCACAAGTGGTTGGGCACCATTCCTTTCCCACCGTCCCATCCCAAATCCTTATCCTGAACCCTTCCCAGTGCTATATAACCCTAATGGCTTAGTGCTTTTCCCCTGATAGTTCTATTTTTACTTCCATAAAATGAATAATACCAAATTTGACTTTCCATTGGTCCATCGCGTCGATATTTGACAAGCGTCTGAATAGTTACAAAAAGGACTATCTTAGGAGGGTTTAGTGAGGTGGACGGGTGATGAGGGAGTTTAGTTAGGTGATGAGGGAGTTTAGTGAGGGTAGCAAGGGGGGGGGGTGGAGAAGGGCACTGGTCGTTTCGTACATAACTGTTTAGGATATCTTCGGCTGACAACTTCGGATACACGAACTCTTTCGTATACACATGTGCGCTGGCTAGTGTTCGCTGCCACTCTCGTCTTTCTAGATAATAAAATGACCAAAAACGAGGCAATAAAAGTTGATAATAAGTTAAGAATATGAATAAATAGATCTCACATTATCATATAATTAGCAGCACGTCTTTAAATAATATGTGAGTTAGGTTCTTTTAATTGTCCTTATACAATTTAATGAATACAAAATTTTTCCTGCCTAAATATTATTATATTATGATAATCACAACATATCTGCATTAATATTCATCAATCAATCGATGTTTAATTTATTTAGAAATACATCACATCTCCACAAAAAGAGTATATCCTAATGATGGTATAAAATCTTTAGGTACGAGATTTGTAGATCTAAAAGGGAATTCGGAAGTAATAATGATACAGCTGATGCCATCTGTCGGCAGAAGAGAACACTCAACTGGCTGGTCAACAGTGGCCATAAGATACAGCTTACGCCATCTGTTGACATCAAATTACACTTATAACAAATTACCCCACAAAATACAACTAACGCCATCAAGTTTTTTTCCAACGCACTCTAAATAGCCAAACAGCAACCCATAAGGCGGGTTGTTGTGCTCGGGTAGGAGGTTCCAAGCTCCGCCCACAGATGGTATGGGGTGCATAATAAATAAAATGATGATTGGTAGAAACTCTTTGTTGACACTCACCAACAGCCAATCACAGGAAGGGATCAGCAAAAGGTGCCATCCATTTAATAAATCATCTTTATTCAGCACACCAGCCATGCTTATGATATTCTGCTTCAACTTTAATCTACCTAAAAAGTGAAATGTTAAGTATTTAAAAGTATTAATATAGTGATAATTAAATACTGCAGGATGTAACGAGTGTTACAGAAACATGGGCTGGCTACCTAACTTGTGACGTCATCAGTGGGTGTTGCCTCACACAAATAATATCGGCGATACAATGCCTCCGCCCTCTTATTGGTCTACATTATTCAGTTAGATGGAAATTTCTGTCTTGTATAAAACAGAAATTGTTGTTCTTTTGTACAACAACAAGGTTATTGAGCAAAAGGACATTTCTTATTTTACATTTTATTCATATAAGCGTTGGCATTCCCCGCAACAGCCAATCACAGGAATGTATTTGTTGGAAACTCTGCCTTCAACAAGTTGATTCCTAATGAACTCTAACAATAAATTCGTTTAATAAACGAGTATTTAGGGTCAAGCTACAGATGAACATTATAGGATAACGGTGTTTTAGCTTGCAGCTTCGTTAGACAGAATCCCTGGTCTTAATTTAAAAAATAAAGAACTAGAAAGCGTATTTGATCGCTAACTTTTCGAGAAATAAATCCCAGTCTCATATTTGCGAACATTTATGCGTTGATTTTTTGGCTTAAGTTCTTATTATAATCCCTTTTGCAATCTCAACACCATCTGGCTCGTATATTGTAACTATCTTCGTTACTTAGTCTCAAAACCTTACATTTGTCTTACATGTCCTCAACAGTAGATAAAAAAAAGTAATTGCAGAATTCTAGTTACCTAATACCAGCATGGTATAAAACCTTATTATAAGCTACCAGACGTATAGATTAGTGTTTAAAGTAATAATAATACATTATTATTAATGTAATAATAATTATTATTAATTAATTATTACATTATTATTAATTACATTAATTATTAATTAAATACATTATTAATTAATGTAAACTTTAATCTACCCAAAAAGTAAAGTGTTATTTATTAATAAAGCGATAATTAAATATTGCAGGATATAACAGGCTACCTGACTTGTGACGTCATCAGTAGGGGTTGTCTCTACACAAATAACATTGATGATACAATGCTTCGCCGCCCTATTATTGGACCACATTATTTAGTTAGATGGTAATTTCTGTCAGGTACAAAACATAAATTGTTGTTCTTTTGCACAAAGACGTATTTCTTAATTTACATTTTATTCATAAACGAGTGGCGGCATTCCTTGCAACAACCAATCACAGGAAGGTATTTGCTGGAAGCTCCGCCTCCTTATAGACGTTATCAGGAATGTCCAGCACCTTCATCTAGCTCATGGCTTTCTGTTTCATATCTTGAGTATCCAAACTATGAATTTGTTTTCGATTACTATTATAATTAAAAATATGAGATATAAAAGTTGTTACACAAAAATGGCTAAATTCTACCAATAAATGGACTGTGTCTGGTATACACACAAATGTACATTAATTTATTACTATTATCCATTATTAATTACAAATGTAATGTATACTGTATAGTTTTTTCTCTCGTCATTACTTTGGGTAATATTTGAAAGTTGTCTATGTATTTATCGATCTATTATTTTTTATGTATATCATCAACATTTTCATCATTATCATCAACATTATCTTGGAGTCAGACTCCACCAATCACTGATGGTTGTACAACAAGTGGAAGCTGCAGTTATAAAAGCAAACAAATCCTAGGAATAGTCAAACGATATTTTGACGAAGGAAAAGGTAGTTATACAACTGTATAAATCTCTAGTGTGCTTCCACTTGGATTATTATATCCACGCAGTGAGACCTCATCTTCAGCAAGATATCTGCTTTGGAGAAAGTTCAACACCGGGCGACTAAAATCTTTTCCGAACTAAGTCGACTTTCATACCGGGGACGGTTGAGGGCCACAGGGACCAGTGTCGGGCTGCTCTCGGCAAAACTATTAAATTACTGAACAATTTGGAAGATATTGACCCAGAACACTTCTTCAAAAGGCTAGATGTAAGACGAACTAAGAGCAACGGATTCGAGCTCAACAAGCCACACTGAAGGAGAGCAAATATTTGTTTTCACCCATAGAATTGAAAAGTTGTGGAAACGCATACCCGCCGAAGCCGTAAATGCCAAAACATTGCTCGATAAAATCACCAGGGCAAATAGGGGACATTTGACAAGCCGCCGGCTTTCTATTCTCACTGAGAGATAGTGACCCTCTGGTAAATTCAGGTAAATCTTAGCTAATTAAATAATTCTGAAATCTCCGTGGCGCAGTGGTAAAGCGCGCGCCCAACACGGCTCTTCGCCAGCGCTGTGACCTGCCGCCCGGGAAGGATTGACCGGGCGACAATCCTTAACTGTTCACCTAGCAGAGAAATGGTTGTTTGGCCTATTTGGCTGGTCAGGGAAGAAATTAAGATTAAGGAGCTGCTCGAAACGCTATTCATGCTAATGGCTTTACAAGAATTCACAAGAATCTACTTTACAAGAAAGAAGAACTCTTTTTATATATAAATACAAAAAATACGCTGACGAATCTTGTGAGCGTTGCGACTTGTATCTGGCATAATTAAAATATTAACTTAAATAATTCGTTTGTTAAACAATATATGATATTCAGATCTATATATTACTTTAGAAAGGGCTATAATGCATATATAAATATTAATTTACATACTCCTGGCGCTATATGCTAGGAATTTCAATATGGCGTTCAAATAATTTTAGGCAGAGGGTCTCTGGGGTCGGTTGAACGCTTCCGGGTCATCGACTACCCGCCAGTCGTCAGGAAGCAGCGGCGGTGTGAGTATGTCGCTCCCGTGTAGGTAAGGCTGATCAATTTTTTTTTTTTTTTTTTTTGCTATCTGAGCAGTTGGGAAGTACGCATGAATATATAGTCTACTCCACATACAATGCTTAATGCATTATACATTTGATCACTATTATAACATTGAGTGGTAGTAATGTCTCCGAAGGTCAGTTTCCGTATTTTTTTTTCATCCGGGTTCTGTAGTATTCAAATGTTGGTATTCCACTAATGCTAAATAGTCCGTCCTCTCTCGGATATTGTGGAAGATTTTGAGGGTCATGATTTGCCAATATTATATGGGTAGGATATTACGTAGAATACACTTCCCCATAGTGTTAAACCACCCCGTCGTCAGGCTAGGCTAGTTAACGCGGCGGTCGACCCCTGTCTCCACCTCCCAAGACGCATTTGTTATAGACTTTCATGTACTGTGTATTAAAAATAGTTTTTATCGTGTATAAATTAATTTTATATTCTATGTTTAATTAGACGTATAGTAGGTTCGGTATTTAAGTTCTGTTGGCAATTATTTGCACTTGAAGTATGTGGAGGGTGAAGCATTTACAGTTGCCTGTCCTCAGGCCAGGCTCGCCTACGCCGCCGCCCGACCCAAAGCCGCGTTCGTCAATTTTATGGCACTGCATATTCAGAATTATTCTCTTATAAGGTAATATTATTTCATCAAGTTAATAGTTTAAAAACTAAGTTTAGTGACAAGCGACAGTCCAGTGCACTGCAATAGTTGAACAACTTCCTAACGGGAAGGAGCGGGGACACCCCTCCAGGAACTGAATTTACCCGAGGCGAGAGCCACTAATACTAGTGGCCTCGATGAGGACAGTAAGCCGGCAGCTTGTCAACGGTTCCTGACATTTGCCTTGATCTTTTCCAGCTGTATTTTAAAACCCAGCGAGCCTTGGTGTTTACGGTTTCGGCGGGTAGGCGGTTCCACGGGTTTACAACCCTATGGGTGAAAAAGCATCTGCTGTTTTCTGTCCAATATTCTGGCTTGTTGAGTTTGAACCCGTTGCTCCTTGTTCATGTAACATCTGACCTTTTGAAGACAGTCCTGATCGACATCCTCCAAATTGTTGAGAATTTTAAAGGCTTCTATGAAGTCCGCCCTGTCATGCCTGGTTTGTGGTGTTGTTAGCCCTGTGGCCCTCAACCGTTCCTGATACGAGAGATGACTAAGCTCTGGTAGTCGTAAGACATAGCTCCATAGCTCTGGTAAGACATGGCTCCAGAGCAGCTATGTCTGAAGATGAGGTCTCCATGCCTGGATGCAATAATTCGTGTGGGGGCGCACCAGAAACTTATACAATTGAAGGTCAACTTTCTTTTCCTTGAAGGTAAAGGTACGCGTGATTATTCCCGGGGTTTGGTTTGCTTTTTTACTGCCGTTACGGGTTGTGTACGGTCGGGCTTCGGTTCGTGCATGGTGATGCTTCAGATGTTGTTTGTTTGATGTTGGTTGTTTTGAATTGTTTGTTTGGTTCATTCATGCTAGGCTTTCGGTTACACAACTGGTGGGGTTTCTGTTACACAACTGGTAGGGTCCAGATACACAACTGGTCAGGCTCCGGTTACACAACTGGTCGGGCTCCGGTTAAATAACTGGTCGGGCTCCGGTTAAATAACTGGTCGGGCTCCGGTTAAATAAATAACTGGTCGGGCTCCGGTTAAATAACTGGTCGGGCTCCGGGGGTGTCATTTGGGCTTCGGGTTGTGCATGGTCGGGCTTCAGTTCATGTATTGGTGTGCCAGTACCTCATGTTTCTTTGCTAGATCATCATGGTTGTTTCTTTCCTATGGCTGAGTGCATGTTTATTTTCAAGGGCTTCATTGTTCTATTTTTGCAAGAGTTCTAGGTTTCTTTTGTTATAGGGCTCAATTGTTTGTTTGCTTTGGCTTCAAAGTTAGTTGTTAAGGCAAGGGGGGGGGGTTGTTAGGTAGGGCTAAGGAAAGGTTTGTTTGGTAGAGCTAGGGAGAGAGTTTGGATGGGCTTTGGGGCTGTTTCTTTAGCAGAGGTAGGGAGGGAGGGAGTTTGGTTTGGCTCTAGGGCAGTTAGTTTGGTTTGGTGTGGGTTGGATGAGATGTTTGCTTGCTAGGCTTGCAGTTACACAACTGGTCAGGGTTCAGTTACACAACTGATCCGGGTCCGCTTACACAACTGGTCGGGCTTCGGTTACACAACTGGTCGGGCTCCGGTTACATAACTGGTCGGGCTCCGGTTACAAAACTGGCGGGCTCCGGTTACGTAACTGGTCGGGCTCCGGGGGTGTCACTAGGGCTTCGGGTTGTGCATATTCGGGCTTCGGTTCGTGCATGGTTGTGCTTCAGAGGTTTTGTTTGGTTCGTTCATGCTAGGCTTGCAGTTACACAACTGGTCGGAGTTTGGTTACACAACTGGTTGGGGTCCATTTACACAACTGGTTGAGGTCCGGTTACATAACTGTTTGTGCTCCAGGGGTTGTTTGTGTACCTGTGCTCCAGGTTTGTTTGCTAGGGCTCCATAGTTGGTTTCTAGGGCAAGTGGAGGGTTTTAGGTAGGGCTAAGGAGATTTTTGTTTGGTCGAGGTAGGAATGGAGTTTGGTTGGGCTCTGGGGCTGTTTAGCTTGGTGGGGTTGGATGAGATGTATACTTGCTTGGCTTGCGGTTAAACAACTGGTGGGGTTTCTGTTACACAACTGATCAGACTCCGGTTACACAACTGGTCGGGCTCCGATTACACAACTGGTCGGGCTCCGGTTAAATAACTGGTCGGGCTCCGGTTAAATAAATAACTGGTCGGGCTCCGGTTAAATAACTGGTCGGGCTCCGGGGGTGTCATTTGGGCTTCGGGTTGTGCATGGTCGGGCTTCAGTTCATGTATTGGTGTGCCAGTACCTTATGTTTCTTTGCTAGATCATCATGGTTGTTTCTTTCCTATGGCTGAGTGCATGTTTATTTTCAAGGGCTTCATTGTTCTATTTTTGCAAGAGTTCTAGGTTTCTTTTGTTATAGGGCTCAATTGTTTGTTTGCTTTGGCTTCAAAGTTAGTTGTTAAGGCAAGGGGGGGGGGTTGTTAGGTAGGGCTAAGGAAAGGTTTGTTTGGTAGAGCTAGGGAGAGAGTTTGGATGGGCTTTGGGGCTGTTTCTTTAGCAGAGGTAGGGAGGGAGGGAGTTTGGTTTGGCTCTAGGGCAGTTAGTTTGGTTTGGTGTGGGTTGGATGAGATGTTTGCTTGCTAGGCTTGCAGTTACACAACTGGTCAGGGTTCAGTTACACAACTGATCCGGGTCCGCTTACACAACTGGTCGGGCTTCGGTTACACAACTGGTCGGGCTCCGGTTACATAACTGGTCGGGCTCCGGTTACAAAACTGGCGGGCTCCGGTTACGTAACTGGTCGGGCTCCGGGGGTGTCACTAGGGCTTCGGGTTGTGCATATTCGGGCTTCGGTTCGTGCATGGTTGTGCTTCAGAGGTTTTGTTTGGTTCGTTCATGCTAGGCTTGCAGTTACACAACTGGTCGGAGTTTGGTTACACAACTGGTTGGGGTCCATTTACACAACTGGTTGAGGTCCGGTTACATAACTGTTTGTGCTCCAGGGGTTGTTTGTGTACCTGTGCTCCAGGTTTGTTTGCTAGGGCTCCATAGTTGGTTTCTAGGGCAAGTGGAGGGTTTTAGGTAGGGCTAAGGAGATTTTTGTTTGGTCGAGGTAGGAATGGAGTTTGGTTGGGCTCTGGGGCTGTTTAGTTTGGTGGGGTTGGATGAGATATATGCTTGTTATGCTTGCGGTTACACAACTGGTCGGGCTCCGGCTACACAACTGGTCGGGCTCCGATTACACAACTGGTCGGGCTCCGGTTAAATAACTGGTCGGGCTCCGGTTAAATAAATAACTGGTCGGGCTCCGGTTAAATAACTGGTCGGGCTCCGGGGGTGTCATTTGGGCTTCGGGTTGTGCATGGTCGGGCTTCAGTTCATGTATTGGTGTGCCAGTACCTCATGTTTCTTTGCTAGATCATCATGGTTGTTTCTTTCCTATGGCTGAGTGCATGTTTATTTTCAAGGGCTTCATTGTTCTATTTTTGCAAGAGTTCTAGGTTTCTTTTGTTATAGGGCTCAATTGTTTGTTTGCTTTGGCTTCAAAGTTAGTTGTTAAGGCAAGGGGGGGGGTTGTTAGGTAGGGCTAAGGAAAGGTTTGTTTGGTAGAGCTAGGGAGAGAGTTTGGATGGGCTTTGGGGCTGTTTCTTTAGCAGAGGTAGGGAGGGAGGGAGTTTGGTTTGGCTCTAGGGCAGTTAGTTTGGTTTGGTGTGGGTTGGATGAGATGTTTGCTTGCTAGGCTTGCAGTTACACAACTGGTCAGGGTTCAGTTACACAACTGATCCGGGTCCGCTTACACAACTGGTCGGGCTTCGGTTACACAACTGGTCGGGCTCCGGTTACATAACTGGTCGGGCTCCGGTTACAAAACTGGCGGGCTCCGGTTACGTAACTGGTCGGGCTCCGGGGGTGTCACTAGGGCTTCGGGTTGTGCATATTCGGGCTTCGGTTCGTGCATGGTTGTGCTTCAGAGGATTTGTTTGGTTCGTTCATGCTAGGCTTGCAGTTACACAACTGGTCGGAGTTTGGTTACACAACTGGTTGGGGTCCATTTACACAACTGGTTGAGGTCCGGTTACATAACTGTTTGTGCTCCAGGGGTTGTTTGTGTACCTGTGCTCCAGGTTTGTTTGCTAGGGCTCCATAGTTGGTTTCTAGGGCAAGTGGAGGGTTTTAGGTAGGGCTAAGGAGATTTTTGTTTGGTCGAGGTAGGAATGGAGTTTGGTTGGGCTCTGGGGCTGTTTAGTTTGGTGGGGTTGGATGAGATATATGCTTGTTATGCTTGCGGTTACACAACTGGTCGGGCTCCGGCTACACAACTGGTCGGGCTCCGATTACACAACTGGTCGGGCTCCGGTTAAATAACTGGTCGGGCTCCGGTTAAATAAATAACTGGTCGGGCTCCGGTTAAATAACTGGTCGGGCTCCGGGGGTGTCATTTGGGCTTCGGGTTGTGCATGGTCGGGCTTCAGTTCATGTATTAGTGTGCCAGTACCTCATGTTTCTTTGCTAGATCATCATGGTTGTTTCTTTGCTATGGCTGAGTGCATGTTTATTTTCAAGGGCTTCATTGTTCTATTTTTGCAAGAGTTCTAGGTTTCTTTTGTTATAGGGCTCAATTGTTTGTTTGCTTTGGCTTCAAAGTTAGTTGTTAAGGCAAGGGGGGGGGGTTGTTAGGTAGGGCTAAGGAAAGGTTTGTTTGGTAGAGCTAGGGAGAGAGTTTGGATGGGCTTTGGGGCTGTTTCTTTAGCAGAGGTAGGGAGGGAGGGAGTTTGGTTTGGCTCTAGGGCAGTTAGTTTGGTTTGGTCTGGGTTGGATGAGATGTTTGCTTGCTAGGCTTGCAGTTACACAACTGGTCAGGGTTCAGTTACACAACTGATCCGGGTCCGCTTACACAACTGGTCGGGCTTCGGTTACACAACTGGTCGGGCTCCGGTTACATAACTGGTCGGGCTCCGGTTACAAAACTGGCGGGCTCCGGTTACGTAACTGGTCGGGCTCCGGGGGTGTCACTAGGGCTTCGGGTTGTGCATATTCGGGCTTCGGTTCGTGCATGGTTGTGCTTCAGAGGTTTTGTTTGGTTCGTTCATGCTAGGCTTGCAGTTACACAACTGGTCGGAGTTTGGTTACACAACTGGTTGGGGTCCATTTACACAACTGGTTGAGGTCCGGTTACATAACTGTTTGTGCTCCAGGGGTTGTTTGTGTACCTGTGCTCCAGGTTTGTTTGCTAGGGCTCCATAGTTGGTTTCTAGGGCAAGTGGAGGGTTTTAGGTAGGGCTAAGGAGATTTTTGTTTGGTCGAGGTAGGAATGGAGTTTGGTTGGGCTCTGGGGCTGTTTAGCTTGGTGGGGTTGGATGAGATGTATACTTGCTTGGCTTGCGGTTAAACAACTGGTGGGGTTTCTGTTACACAACTGATCAGGCTCCGGTTACACAACTGGTCGGGCTCCGATTACACAACTGGTCGGGCTCCGGTTAAATAACTGGTCGGGCTCCGGTTAAATAAATAACTGGTCGGGCTCCGGTTAAATAACTGGTCGGGCTCCGGGGGTGTCATTTGGGCTTCGGGTTGTGCATGGTCGGGCTTCAGTTCATGTATTGGTGTGCCAGTACCTTATGTTTCTTTGCTAGATCATCATGGTTGTTTCTTTCCTATGGCTGAGTGCATGTTTATTTTCAAGGGCTTCATTGTTCTATTTTTGCAAGAGTTCTAGGTTTCTTTTGTTATAGGGCTCAATTGTTTGTTTGCTTTGGCTTCAAAGTTAGTTGTTAAGGCAAGGGGGGGGGGTTGTTAGGTAGGGCTAAGGAAAGGTTTGTTTGGTAGAGCTAGGGAGAGAGTTTGGATGGGCTTTGGGGCTGTTTCTTTAGCAGAGGTAGGGAGGGAGGGAGTTTGGTTTGGCTCTAGGGCAGTTAGTTTGGTTTGGTGTGGGTTGGATGAGATGTTTGCTTGCTAGGCTTGCAGTTACACAACTGGTCAGGGTTCAGTTACACAACTGATCCGGGTCCGCTTACACAACTGGTCGGGCTTCGGTTACACAACTGGTCGGGCTCCGGTTACATAACTGGTCGGGCTCCGGTTACAAAACTGGCGGGCTCCGGTTACGTAACTGGTCGGGCTCCGGGGGTGTCACTAGGGCTTCGGGTTGTGCATATTCGGGCTTCGGTTCGTGCATGGTTGTGCTTCAGAGGATTTGTTTGGTTCGTTCATGCTAGGCTTGCAGTTACACAACTGGTCGGAGTTTGGTTACACAACTGGTTGGGGTCCATTTACACAACTGGTTGAGGTCCGGTTACATAACTGTTTGTGCTCCAGGGGTTGTTTGTGTACCTGTGCTCCAGGTTTGTTTGCTAGGGCTCCATAGTTGGTTTCTAGGGCAAGTGGAGGGTTTTAGGTAGGGCTAAGGAGATTTTTGTTTGGTCGAGGTAGGAATGGAGTTTGGTTGGGCTCTGGGGCTGTTTAGTTTGGTGGGGTTGGATGAGATATATGCTTGTTATGCTTGCGGTTACACAACTGGTCGGGCTCCGGCTACACAACTGGTCGGGCTCCGATTACACAACTGGTCGGGCTCCGGTTAAATAACTGGTCGGGCTCCGGTTAAATAAATAACTGGTCGGGCTCCGGTTAAATAACTGGTCGGGCTCCGGGGGTGTCATTTGGGCTTCGGGTTGTGCATGGTCGGGCTTCAGTTCATGTATTGGTGTGCCAGTACCTCATGTTTCTTTGCTAGATCATCATGGTTGTTTCTTTGCTATGGCTGAGTGCATGTTTATTTTCAAGGGCTTCATTGTTCTATTTTTGCAAGAGTTCTAGGTTTCTTTTGTTATAGGGCTCAATTGTTTGTTTGCTTTGGCTTCAAAGTTAGTTGTTAAGGCAAGGGGGGGGGGGGGTTGTTAGGTAGGGCTAAGGAAAGGTTTGTTTGGTAGAGCTAGGGAGAGAGTTTGGATGGGCTTTGGGGCTGTTTCTTTAGCAGAGGTAGGGAGGGAGGGAGTTTGGTTTGGCTCTAGGGCAGTTAGTTTGGTTTGGTGTGGGTTGGATGAGATGTTTGCTTGCTAGGCTTGCAGTTACACAACTGGTCAGGGTTCAGTTACACAACTGATCCGGGTCCGCTTACACAACTGGTCGGGCTTCGGTTACACAACTGGTCGGGCTCCGGTTACATAACTGGTCGGGCTCCGGTTACAAAACTGGCGGGCTCCGGTTACGTAACTGGTCGGGCTCCGGGGGTGTCACTAGGGCTTCGGGTTGTGCATATTCGGGCTTCGGTTCGTGCATGGTTGTGCTTCAGAGGATTTGTTTGGTTCGTTCATGCTAGGCTTGCAGTTACACAACTGGTCGGAGTTTGGTTACACAACTGGTTGGGGTCCATTTACACAACTGGTTGAGGTCCGGTTACATAACTGTTTGTGCTCCAGGGGTTGTTTGTGTACCTGTGCTCCAGGTTTGTTTGCTAGGGCTCCATAGTTGGTTTCTAGGGCAAGTGGAGGGTTTTAGGTAGGGCTAAGGAGATTTTTGTTTGGTCGAGGTAGGAATGGAGTTTGGTTGGGCTCTGGGGCTGTTTAGTTTGGTGGGGTTGGATGAGATATATGCTTGTTATGCTTGCGGTTACACAACTGGTCGGGCTCCGGCTACACAACTGGTCGGGCTCCGATTACACAACTGGTCGGGCTCCGGTTAAATAACTGGTCGGGCTCCGGTTAAATAAATAACTGGTCGGGCTCCGGTTAAATAACTGGTCGGGCTCCGGGGGTGTCATTTGGGCTTCGGGTTGTGCATGGTCGGGCTTCAGTTCATGTATTAGTGTGCCAGTACCTCATGTTTCTTTGCTAGATCATCATGGTTGTTTCTTTGCTATGGCTGAGTGCATGTTTATTTTCAAGGGCTTCATTGTTCTATTTTTGCAAGAGTTCTAGGTTTCTTTTGTTATAGGGCTCAATTGTTTGTTTGCTTTGGCTTCAAAGTTAGTTGTTAAGGCAAGGGGGGGGGGGTTGTTAGGTAGGGCTAAGGAAAGGTTTGTTTGGTAGAGCTAGGGAGAGAGTTTGGATGGGCTTTGGGGCTGTTTCTTTAGCAGAGGTAGGGAGGGAGGGAGTTTGGTTTGGCTCTAGGGCAGTTAGTTTGGTTTGGTCTGGGTTGGATGAGATGTTTGCTTGCTAGGCTTGCAGTTACACAACTGGTCAGGGTTCAGTTACACAACTGATCCGGGTCCGCTTACACAACTGGTCGGGCTTCGGTTACACAACTGGTCGGGCTCCGGTTACATAACTGGTCGGGCTCCGGTTACAAAACTGGCGGGCTCCGGTTACGTAACTGGTCGGGCTCCGGGGGTGTCACTAGGGCTTCGGGTTGTGCATATTCGGGCTTCGGTTCGTGCATGGTTGTGCTTCAGAGGATTTGTTTAGTTCGTTCATGCTAGGCTTGCAGTTACACAACTGGTCGGAGTTTGGTTACACAACTGGTTGGGGTCCATTTACACAACTGGTTGAGGTCCGGTTACATAACTGTTTGTGCTCCAGGGGTTGTTTGTGTACCTGTGCTCCAGGTTTGTTTGCTAGGGCTCCATAGTTGGTTTCTAGGGCAAGTGGAGGGTTTTAGGTAGGGCTAAGGAGATTTTTGTTTGGTCGAGGTAGGAATGGAGTTTGGTTGGGCTCTGGGGCTGTTTAGTTTGGTGGGGTTGGATGAGATATATGATTGTTATGCTTGCGGTTACACAACTGGTCGGGCTCCGGCTACACAACTGGTCGGGCTCCGATTACACAACTGGTCGGGCTCCGGTTAAATAACTGGTCGGGCTCCGGTTAAATAACTGGTCGGGCTCCGGGGGTGTCATTTGGGCTTCGGGTTGTGCATGGTCGGGCTTCAGTTCATGTATTAGTGTGCCAGTACCTCATGTTTCTTTGCTAGATCATCATGGTTGTTTCTTTGCTATGGCTGAGTGCATGTTTATTTTCAAGGGCTTCATTGTTGTATTTTTGCAAGAGTTCTAGGTTTCTTTTGTTATAGGGCTCAATTGTTTATTTGCTTTGGCTTCAAAGTTAGTTCTTAAGGCAAGGGGGGGAGGCGGTTGTTAGGTAGGGCTAAGGAAAGGTTTGTTTGGTAGAGCTAGGGAGAGCGTTTGGATGGGCTTTGGGGTTGTTTCTTTAGCAGAGGTAGGGAGGGAGGGAGTTTGGTTGGGCTCTAGGGCAGTTAGTTTGGGTTGGTGTGGGTTGGATGAGATGTTTGCTTGCTAGGCTTGCAGCTACACAACTGGTCAGGGTTCAGTTACACAACTGATCCGGGTCCGCTTACACAACTGGTCGGGCTTCGGTTACACAACTGGTCGGGCTCCGGTTACATAACTGGTCGGGCTCCGGTTACAAAACTGGCGGGCTCCGGTTACGTAACTGGTCGGGCTCCGGGGGTGTCACTAGGGCTTCGGGTTGTGCATATTCGGGCTTCGGTTCGTGCATGGTTGTGCTTCAGAGGTTTTGTTTGGTTCGTTCATGCTAGGCTTGCAGTTACACAACTGGTCGGAGTTTGGTTACACAACTGGTTGGGGTCCATTTACACAACTGGTTGAGGTCCGGTTACACAACTGGTTGGGCTTCGGTTACACAACTGGTCGGGCTCCGGTGACATAATTGGTCGGGCTCCGGTTACACAACTGGTCGGGCTCCAGTTACATAACTGGTTGTGCTCCAGGGGTTGTTTGTGTACTTGTGCTCCAGGTTTGTTTGCTAGGGCTCCATAGTTGGTTTCTAGGGCAAGTGGAGGGTTTTAGGTAGGGCTAAGGAGATTTTTGTTTGGTCAAGGTAGGAATGGAGTTTGGTTAGGCTCTGGGGCTGTTTAGCTTGGTGGGGTTGGATGAGATGTATACTTGCTAGGCTTGCGGTTACACAACTGGTGAGGTTGCGGTTACACAACTGGTCGGGCTCCGGTTACACAACTGGTGGGGCTCCGGGGATTTCATTTGGGCTTCGGGTTGTGCATAGTCTGGCTTTGGTTCGTGTATGTTTGTGCTTCAGATATGTTGTTTGGTCGGTTCGTTCATGCTAGGCTTGCGGTTACACAAATGGCTCATAAAACGGAGGAAAGGGTCCTGAAAGATATTGTTGATAGGAACATTTTCCCTACAGACAAAAATCAGAAAATACAAATGACAATTTACTGTAAAAAAAAATGGTCATCCTACTCATGAAGTAGGATAACCATCCTACTCCGGACACCAAGCATAATGACTTAAAGGAAACCAACGTCGTCTATGCCTTCAAATGCCCACTTAGGGACTGTAAGCCTCAAAGAATTCAGTATATAGGCAAGACAACAACATCTCTTTCCAGGCGATTAACGATGCATAAGCAACAGGGCTCCATTAAGGAACATATAAAATATATTACTTTGAAACCCGTTTCAAATTCGCAACTTTTAGACCGTCAGTTCGCTACTTTCAGCAATTTGGATCTGGCAACCCTGCAGGTGACAGATATCCGTCCCTGAGGCAGGGTCCGTGAGGCAGGGGTCTCCCTAAGACAGGGTCCCTGAGGCGAGGTTCCTGAGGCAAGGTCCCTGAGGCAAGGTCTCCCTGAGGCGGGGTCCCTGAGGCAGGGTCCCTGAGGCGAGGTCCCTGAGGCAAGGTCCCTGAGGCGAGGTCCGTGAGGCAGGGTCTCCCTAAGACAGGGTCCCTGAGGCGAGGTCCCCGAGGCGGGGTCCCTGAGGCAAGGTCCGTGAGGCGGGGTCCGTGAGGCAAGGTCCGTGAGGCAAGGTCCCTGAGGCAAGGTCCCTGAGGCAAGGACCCCGAGGCGGGGTCCCTGGGTTCAAGTCGGCCGCTCTCTGACGCTGTAACTTTGTACTTGATGACGTCACAGAGCAGCTGATCCCCCAGCTCAAAGTTTGTGTTGTGGCGCACCACTGTACTCTCCCACCAACCTGCTCTGTGCTGAGTGCCAGGGGCTCCCCCACACCCCCAACACTACGGTATACTACACTACGGTTTGCACGAGTTTACCTATTGACTCCTGACTACCGTGGTAGATGTTAGTGGGGTGATTCCGTGAGGAGTGGAGCGAGGGGGTTGTTGACTGGTTTGAGTGTGGTGGTTGAGTGCACGAGTGCCAGGGCGTGTCTGCACTCGAGTAGTGGTGTGTGAGACTTGCAACATCATGGCATCCATCCCCATCCCCGTCAGGGAGGTGAAGAACGGTAGTGTGGACGAGGAAGAGGAAGAGGAGGTGGCCAGTTCTCCTTCCCTTCACCCGGACGCTTACGCCACCCTAAGCCACGACGAGACCAATGGGGTGCCTCTCGACACACACTGGACCTTCTGGATAGATAAGTGAGTAGCTGTAGTGTGGCCTGCACTGTGTCTTCACCACCAAGCATCACATTCACTCTAGAAAATCTACCACTTATTCATGCCCGAGCCACCTCTTGTGGTGGCTTAATCTTCATCAATCAATCAGTGAAGTATGTTTTCCCCTTGTACGGCTCTCTCTCTTGCTGGGTCTAGAGGTATAATGTTTCATTCGTTGTTCGATAGTGGACTATATCTTGAGAAATCTCATTTCATTCTCAGAAATAATTCGGGGAAAAAAATCTGAAAACTTAACCTCTACCTAACCAGAAGATTATGGATCAGTCCAATACAAACTGTATCCTACTCGTTCAGCATCCTATAGGCCTTTATTGAACATATTCTTAATTCTAAATAAAAGTTCAGTATTTAAAGGATTGTATTTAGAATTATCACTTCTTGAAAAGCGCTGCATGCTCTTATACCAGTACAGTACCTGTACAATACTGGTATGATATAGCAAGTGTCATGGACAGGGATCTTGTTGGGCTTTAGAAGTTATCCCTTGCCAAGGGTGAGGCTCTGTGCAGCCACCCATCCATTTACTGGCCATACTTAACAGTACTTAATATTTACAAGAATTTACCTGGGGGGGGGGCACTATCTCACTAGTGGCCTCAAGGACAGGAAGCCAGTGGCTTGTCAAATGTTCCCCCCTTTTGTCCTGTTGATTTTTTCCAGCTAGGTTTTTAAAATTCAACAGTTTTGGCATTTACAGCTTTGTCGTGTAGGCGATGCCATGGATTTATAACCCTGTGGGAGAAAAAGAATCATTTAAAACTAAACAAAATGTTTAGTTTTCATCATAGTTATTATTAATAGGCACAGTCATATATTCTGTATAATGTGTTTACGTAAACATGAATTGTATCACTTGTTACATTACAGTATAAGGAAAAATCCCAGATCTCACCCAGATCTGAATTGGGTCCAAAATGTTATCTGGATTTTGGAGGTGACACTGAACTGTAGTACTTTAGTTGACTTACTTGATATCTAAAACTCTTCTTTGAATTGTGCAACAAGCTGGACCATTTTTTTGCTTTTCCTTTTGATCTAGATAATTTTTCAGCAGTACTAGAGCAAGGTGGAATCGTGTATCTGGGTTGAACCAAGAAAACTCTAAAATTAAAGTTGTTACTTAACTCAGTATTAACATGTGCAAGATCAAATAAGCCAGCTTGTGAACATTTTTGTATATTTGACATAGGTAAATAAATAGGGAATACGGTGAACATTAATCCTTTCACAGCAACACCATGGTTTGGCTTTGTTTCCTGATTGGATCAAATTGCTCTTAAAACAAAAATTTATGTTTAGATTTTCTGTCTTTTGTTTTGCACACTTCTAGTAACCTTTCCACCTGTGCTATTCTTTATTTTTATAGAATAATAGGGGTGGTAGGAGAAGAAAAGATTAGTGTTCAGTGAGAATCCACAAGGTCTTCTCTGAATACTCTTTATTTTCTTCTTGAGGCTGTGGGTCCCTACAATTGCACCACAAGTGGTACCCCCTATATATGAATAGTAAATATAATACAAATGAAAAAGCAATAATTTCCTGTCTCCATTTTCCAACGGAAAATATTGTCCGAGTTCAGCAATGAATAAAAATATTGTTCTGAAGTGATTTTAATGTTTTAGTGCATATTATTTGTTATTTTCCAGAGCGACAAGAGGAGCCACTGCTGCTGAATATGAAGCCAACATGAAAAAAATATATAGTGTATCAACAGTACAAAGTTTCTGGTCTGTGTATAATCACATACCTGATGTCTCGGAGCTTTCACTTCGTTACTCATATCACTTGATGCGTGGGGATCGCCGACCTATGTGGGAAGATGAGGGAAATCAGAATGGCGGAACATGGAGAATTAAAGTATCTAAAAGAGATACCGTAAGTAGGAGAGATTTATTTGTTTATTTATTTATTTATATACAAGAAAGTACATTGGGTTCGAGAGAATACATAGCATAGTAGTTACAAGCTTGTAAAGCCACTAGTACGCGCAGCGTTTCGGGCAGGTCCTTAATCTAACAGATAATTTTAAGTACGTAAATTCTAGCAGAATGAATAAAATAACAAATACATTGCAAGAAAAAAAATGAGATGAGATAGAATAGTAAGTATATTAAAGCACATTGGTATATTAAAGCTCTGATTGATTACATTGACAACTTGATTGGTAATTTAAACAAGATTAACAGACACCATACAGCAGATTGATAGCACATATAAGAAGACAGCAATGATCACAATGGTAAAGATGTTCGGATTGAGTACATAAAGAAAGGGAGATTGGGTAGCAATAGATACAGTGCAATTTTAAAGCAAAAGGTAAAAAACTATGCAGATGAAATTAGGTACTTTTTAGTTTTGTTTTTGAATGACGCAAAAGTTGGACAGCTTTTCAATTTATTAGGGGAGTGAGTTCCATAGACTGGGTCCCTTTATTTGCATAGAGTGTTTACACAGATTAAGTTTGACTCTGGGGATATCAAAGAGATTTATTTCTGGTGTGGTGATAATGGGTCCTATTGCATCTGTCCACGGAGAGTTTCAGAGCAGGATTTGCATTTAAGAACAGGGTTTTGTAAATGTAATTGACACAAGAAAATTTGTGGAGTGAGATTATGTTTAGGGAGTTAAACAAGGGGGCTGAGTGTTGTCTGAAAGCAGAATTTGTTATTCTGATAGCAGATTTTTGCTAGGTGATGATGGACTTGAGGTGGTTTGCAGTGGTTGAACCCCATGCACAGATACCATAATTAAGATAGGGATAGATTAGTGCATAGTATACAGAGATGAGAGCAGAGTACATAATATCTTATTTTGGAGAGTATCCCAACTGTTTTAGAGACTTTCTTAGTTATGTATTGTATGTGGGTGCTGAAGTTGAGTTTCTTGTCTAGGAACAGGCCAAGAAACTTTCCATCATTTTTATTGCTAATGTTTACATTATCTATCTGAAACTGAATTGCATTTGTAGATTTGCTTCCAAATAAGATGTAGTAGGTCTTTTCTATGTTAAGTGTTAGTTTATTGGTTGACATCCATAAGTGGACTCTTTTTAGTTCATTATTAACAACATCATTTAGTATATGTGGGTTGGGGTTATGAGTAGATGAGGGTAGTATCATCAGCAAACAAAATTGGTTTCAGAATGTTAGAGACATTAGGCAGATCATTGATGTATATAAGAAATAGGTTCTTGTTCTTTCCATAAAGTCTATTTGAACTTTAGTACCGGGTCCATTGAAAAACATTTATGTACATTTGATTCATTAATTGCCTTGCTTTTCAGTCCCGTGTGTGGAAAGAGCTGCTACTGGCAGCAATTGGAGAACAATTTGAAGGTCACCTTGCTCCTGGAGATGAAGTATGTGGCATCACGGTTTCAGTAAGGGAGAGAGATGATTTACTACAGATCTGGAATTATGATTGTGCCTTGACTAGCCAAGCCACTCTCATGAAGAAAATTCATAGCTTGGTTCCTGATGTGGTATTCAGTGCTGAATTTTATAAACGTGAGTATAGAGCTAGGGTGGAGGAGATAATAATGTCTATGGCATGGTGATTAATGCAAATTTGATTACATTACCTTGCGTTGATACTGGGGGTCAAGGTCAACACGGCCCCGGTCTCTGACCAGGCCTTCCCCGTAGCATTAAGTATTTTTATAAGTTATTAGTATGTTTCTTTGTGAAGTGCTTGATGCAATATTTATTTTATATTTGACTTAAATATTCATTCTAAAATATAAAATAGAAACAGTTTTGTATAATTTGATATATAAATGTTTTACTACTGGTAAACATTGGGAAATTACAAATTATATACATTTGATGTACAGCACAGTACTGTATAGTAATATACCTGTTGTAAATGCTAGAATATACCTAATTTGCCATAAGTTTGCTAACAAGTTACTTAATGAAAGTTTTCCTTAATAATGATATAAATTCTTGTCCTTTCAGCACATCAAACACATCATGCTTATGAAGGAGAAAAGTCACAAATGGGTGGTATGATGCTTGTGAACTCATGAACAAGGCATAATGTAGGCCTGTTTGTGCTCGTATGTTAGCATTTTATCCCATAGCTGTTGCTCCATAGGTCTAAGTACACAAATTGTTGGGTAGTCTCACAATTTTCTACTGCTGGTATATTTGTAAGTCATTAAGAGTGGTTGATCAGTAGGAGATATTTATCTTTTGTATACATACTGTAGATGAAATGAGAAAACCTGGCTGCCCTAGAGCCAATATTTCTTGTACTATAATAAGATTGAAAAATTTGTTTTCGTTTATAAAATATTCTTTAACTTGTTCTTGTACTGGGGTAGTTATAGTTTGCAGTTAGAACCTGCTAGAAGACAAAGCAATTCAAGGACACAAGATGTAACTAAAATTTTTAAATATCACCATTTTAAAGTGATAATTACTGAATAGACATTATCTTAAATCCAGTAATTTTTCACTTCATATGGAGAATTGTATTTATATATTAAATACAGTACCCTATTGGGGATTTCATATAATGTAGGATATTTAACATATGGTTTCTTAATGTAAGGGATTACGGATGGTGTCAGATGCAATTAAATCTTAAACACAAGTACAAGAATTAGCACAAATGGTAGCTTAAGAACTCTATTGACATCACATTTGTTATTTTTTTATATTTTTTGCATACTTGTATTTTATTGCGAGGATGCATAACAGTTTTCCTCTTGATTTAATTAATTAATCCACAGTTGTCCTTGAAATCAAACTTCTTGCAGGAACTCAAGTTTAAAATAATTTCTGTGATAAAAAAAAAAGTGCTAGGAAAGCAATATATTCTTGTTTACATGTATGAACTGTAGTTAAGTGAGCACTGTGTGCTTCCTTTTATTCAGATTAAATATTAATAATAAATCCATTTGGATTTTAAAAATTTGTAATAATCATTCACCTAGAGCTCGAGGTACATTTCCATTACAGTACATGACAAGAATGGATTCATGGATTTGGAAATTTAGAAATAAGGGATACATTAAAATGTATAATACTTATGAAAATAGTACTTTTCTGTGTTTTTTCAAACATTATTAATAGTACTGTATAACTATTAAGTTATACAGTACTATTAATTATTTTATAGTAAAGTTATACAGTACTATTTTTAACTAGTACAGTATTTTAAAACTATTTTGTCAAAGAAACATTGAAATTTAGCATTTGTCCCATTTACAATTTTTAACCAAGACAGTAACATGGAAATCTATTTTGCTGCGTGAATATCTTTATAGTTACCAATTAAAATTTTCACAATGTGAAACTGTAGTAAAATTAATGAAATGCTTGCAAACATTTCATAGCTTTATAGCATTACTCCTGTCTTGTGCATGTATCTCTTGGCATTCTTGATTATTTGCTAATATATCTCTGTAGTATACTGTATTTACATTTCCAGTGAAGGAAGATCTTGCAGGGCTTGCTTGTTCTGAAGTGATAGGTAGCAAAGTAACACAGTAACATGTATGGTAACAATGCTGGAGTGTTATGTTGGTGTGGGCTCCTTTGCATTTACTGGTGGCCCATAATTTGTGCACTATGGTACCAGTTTATGCTAAATCCCAAAAGAAATACTTAAAAACCCAAAGTTACATGGGTTTACCCACTTTTATTATCAAGATTTATATATATATATATATATATATATTATATATATATATATATATATATATATATATATATATATATATATATATATATATATACATACATATGTATATATATGTATATGTATATATATATATATGTATATGTATATATATGTATATGTATATATATGTATATGTATATATATGTATATGTATATATATGTATATGTATATATATGTATATGTATATATATGTATATGTATATATATGTATATGTATATATATGTATATGTATATATATGTATATGTATATATATGTATATGTATATATATGTATATGTATGTATGTATATATGTGTCGTACCTAGTAGCCAGAACTCACTTCTGAGCCTACTATGCAAGGCCCGATTTGCCTAATAAGCCAAGTTTTCATGAATTAATTGCTTTTCGACTACCTAACCTACCTAACCTAACCTAACCTAACTTTTTCGGCTACCTAACCTAACCTAACCTAACCTATAAAGATAGGTTAGGTAGGGTTGGTTAGGTTCGGTCATATATCTACGTTAATTTTAACTCCAATAAAAAAAAATTCACCTCTTACATAATGAAATGGGTTGCTTTATCATTTCATAAGAAAAAATTAGAGAAAATATATTATTTCATGAAAACTTGGCTTATTAGGCAAATCGGGCCTTGCATTGTAGGCTGAAAAGTGAGTTCTGGCTACTAGGTACGACATATGTATGTATATATGTATGTATATATGTATGTATATATGTATGTATGTATGTATGTATGTGTATGTATGTATGTATGTATGTATATATGTATGTATATATGTATGTATATATGTATGTATATATGTATGTATATATGTATGTATATATGTATGTATATATGTATGTATGTATGTATGTATGTATGTATGTATATATGTATGTATGTGTATATATATATATGTCGTACCTAGTAGCCAGAACTCACTTCTCAGCCTACTATGCGGGGCCCGATTTGCCTAATAAGCCAAATTTTACTGAATTAATATATTTTCTCTAATTTTTTTCTTATGAAATGATAAAGCTACCCATTTCATTATGTATGAGGTGAATTTTTTTTATTGGAGTTAAAATTAACGTAGATATATGACCGAACCTAACCAACCCTACCTAACCTAACCTAACCTATCTTTATAGGTTAGGTTAGGTTAGGTAGCCGAAAACGTTAGGTTAGGTAGGTTAGGTTGTCGAAAAAACATTAATTCATGAAAACTAGGCTTATTAGGCAAATCAGGCCTTGCATAGTAGGCTGAGAAGTGAGTTCTGGCTACTAAGTACGACATATATATATATATATATATATATATATATATATATATATATATATATATATATATATATATATATATATATATATATTAATGTCGTACCTAGTAGCCAGAATGCACTTCTCAGCCTACTATGCAAGGCCCGATTTGCCTAATAAGCCAAGTTTTCCTGAATTAATATATTTTCTCAAATTTTTTTCTTATGAAATGATAAAGCTACCCATTTCATTATGTATGAGGTCAATTTTTTTTTATTGGAGCTAAAATTAACGTAGATATATGACTGAACCTAACCAACCCTACCTAACCTAACCTAACCTATCTTTATAGGTTAGGTTAGGTTAGGTAGCCGAAAAAGGTAGGTTAGGTTAGGTAGGTTAGGTCATCGAAAAAACATTAATTCATGAAAACTTGGCTTATTAGGCAAATTGGGCCTTGCATAGTAGGCTGAAAAGTGCATTCTGGCTACTAGGTACGACATATATATATATAATATATATATATATATATACTATATATATATATAATATGTGTGTGTGTGCAGGTGAATTTCAGAGTTATGCAGATTGAAAATGGATTAGCAGTTATAACCTGGGCTAATCTTCAGATATAGACAGATAATCTTCAGATATAATGGGCAGATATATATATGAGTAAAGTGTTCTCAGGTGTTCTCTGCAGTAAATTGGGCTCCCACATAACCAACTTTCTTTATAGTGTTGTATTGCCACTCTGGCTTAGCATTTTGTTTTGATAATTATTTCATTCTGTTTTGCAAAGTTGTTTTTTTTTGCTATAGACTATTTATATATCATTACATATTCCAAATATTTTGGACTTCATTATGTGCTGAATTTGTCGATGGAAAGTAGAGGCATCTTTAATGTTGAAATAAGGTATTGTCAAGTAAAGTTGATACACGTTGAGTGATGCCTAACCCTGTTTTTTCCCCATATGCTTATTCCCTATGTATATGCTTGATTTACAAAGGTTTACATGCACAAACATAATTCCCCCATCTCCCCACGTTAATCAGGGACTGCCTGTCTAATAAAAAAGTACTTTTAAAATTTTGTTATTTTGTGAAAACAAAATTAAAATAATTCTTGCAATTTTAATTATGAATAAAATGTAAGAGCAAATTAAGTGAATTGTTGTACACTACAACATGAGCATTTAGCTTCTTGCAACAATTTATTGTTGTTGACCAGACCACACACTAGAAAGTGAAGGGACGACGACGTTTCTACTTGAGAATGGTCCAGGACGGACTGAAATGTTGTCGTCCCTTCACTTTCTAGTGTGTGGTCTGGTCAACATACTTCAGCCACGTTATTGTGACTCATTGCCTGCAATTTAATGTTCATTGATTTTACAAATAAAGATATGCTCTTTGGTATTACTTTATTTTCAAGAGATTAAGCTTTATTTAACACTACTAATCCCCCCATCTTATTATTTTGTTTGTTTAGTAGGGCTTTAGATGACTGCAATGTAGTGGTTTTGACCTAATGAAGACGGTGTGTGTAGTGGCGCTCTTGGGGGAAGGGGGAAGGGCCCTCGAGCTAGTGCAGGTGTTGACCTTCCACCGGCCTCCTGTGTGTTTCTTACATTGGCTGCCACATTCTGTTCATGAAATTGTTTGACTGAATTCTTGATACAGTATCAACATTTCTCCACCGTGTTTGCATGTTATGTAGTTAATTCCCAGGTATTTTTAATTAATCCAATTACCATGACAAAATTATAAGAAAATCACTGTACATGGTACTGTACTTACCTAGATGTACTTGTAAAATTGACCTTTAGCTGCTAAGTCCATTATGTGTGAGCACTCAAATGTGCCTGTATAATCAGAGCTATGCTCATGGTGTCATGTCTTTATAATTTTATTGTGTGACACTTGAAACTGCTGATGGTTTTGGCATCCACCAACTTCTCACTTACATTGTCCCAAACATCCATAGCTCAGTTTGCAAAAGAGAACTTCTGTATATTTTTTAGCACCTTTGATTCCTTAGCTTGAATTTATGGCCTCTTGTTCTTGAAGTTAGTTTTCACAAATTTATCCTTGTCAATTGTCGATTCCCCATGATTTTGTGTGTCGTTGTCATATCGTATATTTTCTTCCATCTCTAGTATTTTAATGCCTCCTGTTTCTCAATTCTAGACAGCATTTAGTAGCACGTCTTTAAACCTTTTGATGTTTATTGATGTGCTTCTTGAGATATGGCCATCACACCCTGCTGCACATTCAAATATCAGCCTCACAAATGTAGTGAGCAATTTCTATAGTATTATTATTCCATTCATAAATTTAAAAGCAAATCTGAAATTTGCAAGCATAGCATGGACTCCTCTCATACCACCTCTGATGTGGTTCTCTGGTGACGTTTTACCCTTCAGAATCACTCCTAGATCTCTGTCCAGGGGCCAGATTGACGAAGAAATTACGCATGTACTTACGAGCCTGTACATTTTCCTCAATCTTTGACGGCTTTGGTTACATTTATTAAATAGTTTACAAGCATGAAAACTTAACAATCAACTGTTATTGTTATAAACAGCCTCCTGGTGCTTCAGAGCTCATTAACTATTTAATAATTATAAACAAAGCTGCCAAAGATTGGGGAAAGATGCATCCTTACCCATTGGCAGCCTTGTTGGTCTTCTGTTACTTATAACAAACTGCATACGCTTAAGAGTTGTGTCCTCATGGCCGTCCTACCACCGTAACCAGCGATGGGAAACGGCCCTGGTGAGGTTGTGTATTGGTCATACTCGCTTAACACGTGGTCACTTAATGGAGCGCTTCCCCTGCTCCTTATTGTCCAAGCTGCATTGTTCCTCTTACAGTCGTACATATCCTTGTTGAATGTCCTGACTTCCGGGACAAGCATGTCTTGTTTTCTGATCGTCCCCCGCAATCGCTTGTTCCTCGATAGAATTCTTGGTGAACTGATACTTTTGATATTGCTCGCCTTGTGCGTTTCTGTTCTCGTATTGGCATCCTTGGTGATATTTAGCACCCTCTGATTATTCCACACATTTGATGGTGTTACATAGCCTTCCCGGTTTGGTGCCTTTTGATAATTACTTACTTGGAGAAAGATGTACACGTTCATATGTACTTATGTAACTGCTTCGTGAATCTGGCCCCAGATTCTTTAGCATCTTTCCACAGTTTATAAGATTAGTGGTCTGTTTTTCCCTATTCCACATTACATTATTTGGCATTTATATTCATTGAATTCCATCTGCCATGTGATGCTTTATTCACTGTATTTTGTCTAGTTAATTTTGATGGCACGAGTGTCGTCTAAATCTAAACAAGTCGTTTATTCTTTCCAGTAACTGTGGATGATGCTAACATGTTCATATAGCTCTGAATGCCCTCTGGCAAATCGTTTATATAGACAGTAAACAGTATTGTGCTAGAACTGAACCTTCTGGTACTCCACTAGTGACATTTCTACAATCTGGTGCAGTGTGTCTATTTACTGCCTTACTTACTTTGTCAAGTTTTTTTTTTAGCCATGTCTGTAGTCTGCCTGTCACCCTCTTCTGTATACTCTAACTTCTAGAACAACCTCTTTGTGTGGAATTTTTATTTATATATTATATATAATATATATATATATATTATATACACACAGTATATTTGTTTGTAGTACATTATGTAGAGTACAAGGTTTAACCCTGCAGTGAACACATTTCATGCGACAGCTGTGTGGCATGCAAAAAAAAAATATTCCCTGATCACGAGGAAACTTAAAAAAAAATTTTATGCAGCTTATTTTGGCTGTGGTAGAGAGAGATTATGGTGACGTCACTGATTTACGATCTGATGGACAAGATGCCTTGTGAGGCATCTAAAGATCTCTTCCTGGGAGATGAAGTTGCTTTATGTCTCGACCTTTGCCTTCTTAATTTTTAGCTTGTCCTCCTTTGTTGTTGTCCTCTTCCCTTGTTTATCAACCACTCTCCAACTACATTATCCTGCTTTATATTCTTCCACTTTACATTCTTGTACTTCACCAGCTCCCTTGCCTCTCATCTCTGCACTATGCTCCAGGCAGAACTCTTGATTTTGAAGTGGTCATGTTTTATGCCATTGTTGACCTCTGGCCTGCTGTTTATCCAGTAGTTTTACTGAAACTTCTAATTAGCATAACATAGTACGAGTATCCCTTGCAGCCTCTTACAAGGGATACTGTACGTAATCTGGCCCTACTGCCTTTATTATATCTATTTTTTTTTTTTTAACTACCGTACCTCTACTGTATTGTCTATTATACTGTACTTTCACGTCTGTTTCTGGCTGTAACCTCCCATCCTCAGGCTCACTCTGGTTCTGATATGTAGTCCTCATAAATGAGACCAATTTTGGAACATGCATCATCAACGTGGTTTTCACACCTTCTCGAACTTGAGATAACCAGATTTGCCACCTGATGAGTTACTGAAGTAAATTGATGAAACTGAGGGCAGGCTGAAGACATTAAATGTCACACCATTGGATAAACAATCATGGAAGAGAGATGGTCATGACAGACAAAATACTGTGCCAATGACCTAATTAATGTTGCCAGAAGGATAATTTATCAATAAAGCAATAGGATGTTTGAAAAGGGTTGGATCAGGATGAACAAACTTAACATTGGAATGAACTAGACATACAAATATTTTCATGGATTCAAGTACAGTTACAGTATTGAGTGACACAACCTATGAGATTTGGAAGATATTACACCAGTCAAATTATGGGTACAAAGGACCCCAGTACACACATATTGATAACAATCCAAAAATTATTTGAAACTAGTGTGAATTCTTTGTGTCTGGTGCACCACCAGTCACTCTTTCGCTGCTGTCCTGGTGTTTTTCTACAAGCTGCTTCATTGTATACATGGGGAAGGTACTGGTGCAGACATTGACTCACAATGTGGCTGAAGATATGATGTCCAAACCACACATTAGAAGATGAAGAAATGACGCCGTTTCGGTCCATCCTGGACCATTATCAAGTCCAGGAGAGACTTTCTAATGGTCCAGGATGGACCAAAACAGTTGTTTCTTTGTCTTCTGATGTGAAAGTACTGGTGTCAGGCTGTCATGAGGTTGCATAAAGAAATATGATCCTATAACTCTCGGCATTATTTCAACTTTAAGCTATGATAATTTGCAGATCAGATATGCTACTCTATTGAGAGATGACCCAAACTACTGGCAAGTCGAGATTTGACTTGCCAGTACTCTGCATACTGTATTTAAGTGCATATTGTACATGCAAGTTATGAGCACTAGTACTGTACTGTCTAGAAATATGATTCCAGTATTGTAATCAGGTTTATATAAATTAAAATTAAAAAAATAAATTAATAATTTAATGAATAACAGCAAAGATTTGGGGTGTAATAACTGTACATATGGTCTAAATATTCTTGAAGTATCAGAAAGCTTTTAAGCTTTTATTATCTTTGGAATGTTGAGAGATAAGCTTTCATAGCATAACAGAGCTATACTTTAGAGTGTGCAGTTTTATTAAAATTTACTGTGTACACAGTTTGAATTTAAATTACACAGTAACCTTGGTACTGTGTACCAGTACACAGTACAATACAAAATTATTCTGTATATATTGAACCAGAAGTGTCTTCTGAAGTTACTAGTCTGAAATGAGATGGATCAATTTCCATCACTTGGGTAATGCTGGCATCGTCATTTTCTTGCATTGTTATTGTAGAAACTTCACCTTTTGGAATCAGAGTAAGAACAGAATCAGATCTTTTACTAGATGAATCTTCAAGAATCACTTCTGACAAGACATCCGAGGATTCTACCGAGGTAATAACTTCTCCACAATCGGTTGATAATGAATCATGTTTGCTTGTGACTGCAACCTGGAATTAAATGAGGTAATGTTAACACAACCCTTTAATTAATTTACACAACTTTAGTCTTTCAGAAATTGAGAAGTTATGGAATTACTGTATTCAAAATATAAATTTTCAGGGCACATGCTTATCACTCGATACAATATGAAAACCGACAACTTGTGTGGTTGATGAATTCCTGGAAAATGTCATGTTAATCCTAAGTAAAAATAAATGCAGTCAAACCCTTAGCTTAAATTGAGAGGACACACATTTCATACCCAACCATTGGAGCAATTTGTCAAGAGAAGTTGGGACTTCGACTTGATCACAAATCGAAGTCCCAATGTCTGTTGGTGTACATGTGTGGTTGGTGCTGCAATTCTTGCACGGTTAGGTGCTAGGGGGTTTCAGGCTTTCCTTTGTCCCTTTTTTGGGTGTTTTCTTCATTTTGCCCTTTTCTGCTTGGGGCTTTCCATTTTGCCTTATTACGCTTTTCCTAGGGTTGGTGCGGTTGACCCTTTCCTTCTTATGTTACTCCCCAAACCTTTCCACTGGCTTCGGGTAGCCAGGGTGTCTGTCCACTTATATAGAAGGTTACCAGCATAGCAGTCCTAGTGCCTGGGCATACCTGTAGGGAACATTCACCCTGTATGCCTTGGGGAAAACCCCAGTGGCCTTGATTGTACTGTGGGTACCTCTTCCGAGCCCGCTCTCACTTTGTGCAAATTTAAGGGTGGTTCGTCATCTGTGCCACTGGGTGACATACATATGTCCTACCTCTGCCATGTTGCCTGCTGGGTTGGTGACACCTTCGATCTTGAGTCATCTCGAACTTGTGCCCCACATGTGACGTTTTTTATCTACTCTCCTCTTGAAGTTCAGAGGAATCAGGTGGTGAACCACTTTGCATTTGAGGTTGTGTGTGTGTTGCAGTACCCATCTAGTTGTGCTTGTGGGAGTTGAGCTTCAACTCTTTTGTCCTGCCTCTCAACTGTCAATCAACTGTATCATTATGTTTGGAGATCCTTTTTGATATGTTTTGGAATGCCTTACCTTGTGTTTACGTTATGTTAGTTCTAAGGATCAATATCCCTGGTCTTTGACTAAGCCTCCTGGCTGGTGGTCTAGTCAACCAGTCTTAGATTCAGCTGCATGCATTCTCAGGTATGAATCACAGCCCAGTTGATCAGGTATCCTTTGGAGGTGTATATCAAGATTGCATGTGGAGCACAATATTGAATGTTTTAGAGCACTCTAATTTAAATTTTATTGTGACCTACTTAGAACTACTATCCATTACTTGAACCCTCTCAGTTACAAGATGGTCAGTGACTACTGTACACTGTTCTTCTATTTCACTAGGCTAATTTATTCCATAGATTTTAACAGGGGAGCCGGTCGGCCGAGCGGACAGCACGCTGGACTTGTGATCCTGTGGTCCTGGGTTCGATCCCAGGCGCCGGCGAGAAACAATGGGCAGAGTTTCTTTCACCCTATGCCCCTGTTACCTAGCAGTAAAATAGGAACCTGGGTGTTAGTCAGCTGTCACGGGCTGCTTCCTGGGGGTGGAGGCCTGGTCGAGGACCGGGCCGCGGGGACACTAAAAAGCCCCGAAATCATCTCAAGATAACCTCAAGATAACCCCCTTACTTTAACTTAATCCATTATATAAAAACAAATTCAACTATGGAAGATTCTGCACTTAAAAGTTGACATAATGAAAATGCTATTCAAGAAAGGAGTACCTGGTATTGATCTGTAATTTCTAATTAAAAATATAGAGCTCACTAGTCACTGAATTTCTTACTGGCAATTGCAACAAGAACAACATCACCTGAGCGGAAAGGCACAAAGTTTACCTGATTAGATGCATTATCCTCGGCCAGCACAGTGACCTGCATTTCCTTCGAGTTGTCATGGTCTTCATTTTCATCTGCATAAATAACAATATAACTGTCCTCTCCACTTATATCATCTGCTCCTACTAGTGATATGAATGGTGCTGTAGCAAAAGCTACTGTTCCTTCCTCCTTTTCTGCATTTGTATTTGCACTATTAGAGCCCAGTAAAAATTCCAGTTTATGACAGTCTGTAATATGGCTTTCAATGGTTGAACGCCTCATAAAACCTTCTCCACACAACTGCATGAATAGAAGAAAGAAGTATTATTACAACAATTCTAAGCATTGTATAAAATTTATATTAATAAAGGCTTCTTTTATCAACTTTATTTCATTTATAAATACTGTAAATGTACCTTTAAAATTTCAAAACAACACTGATCTAAATATATAAAAAACAATTCACAAGAAATTACTTTATATTTACTATTTATTAGAGTACTCTATGCATTTTACATACTGTATTACAAATTAATATTCTTGTTAATGCAATTTGATTTTAATGCTTACTTCACATCTGTACCGCTTGTTTGTAGAATGAACATACATGTGGGTGGCAAGATTGTTTTTCTTGTTAAAAGCCCGATTACATACATGGCACTTGAATGGCTTCTCACCAGTATGCACTTTATTGTGTTCTTCCAGTTTGGGTTTACTAATGAAAGTTTTTTTGCATATATCACAAGAATACTTCCTTATATTGAAATGAGCATACTGTACATGCTTTGCTGCTGATGAATGTGTTGAAAAATTTGCATTACAGACAAAACACTTAAAAGGCTTTTCTCCAGTGTGAGTTCTCTCATGATTTTTCCAAGTGCTATACTGTTTAAACCATTTTGTACAATAATTACACCCATAAGGCCTCTGATTATTATGTATTCGCATATGAGTCCACAGGTAAGATTTGCGGTTGAACTGTTTACCGCACACCTCGCATGATACTCTCGTTTCTCCCAAATGGCTTTTCATGTGCAAAATGAAATTCCTTTTATCAGTCAGTAGTTTAGAACAAATTTCACAGAAGAACTGCTCTTTTTTCCAGGAGTGAACAGATCGCATGTGTAACTGAAGATATCTTGATAACTGAAAATACAGTAATATGAATTAATGAAGAAAACCCTACTACACAATATCATTCACATTGTACAACACAAAAGTTTAACCAAATTTATTATACTATATTATGACTTCTGTGCTAATTTATAAACTACTTGAGATAATAAAAAGAGGTAATATGATCACTACATACAAAATAATAACAGGAATTGACAAAATTTACAAATGAATACTTGAAAACTGCAACTACAAGAAGAGGGTATAGATTCAAGCTAAGGAAGCAAAGATAAAAAAAAAAAATAATCTTTTACAACAATCAAAAAAAAAAAAAAAAAAAAAAAAAATTATCTTTTGCAACCATCAACCATCAACAGAGTTGATGGTTGAAACAAGTGAGAAGGTGGTGGATGCCAACACCATTAGTATTTTTAAAGCATCATATGGTAGAATACTGGAAAGATAGGACACCATGAGCCGTTCTTATCCAGTAACTACAATTAGGTAATTACATACACACATGCATGTGAAGACAAAATTATACGGATGCACTTGGAGTCGAGTTTCCAAGGGAAACAACTGATTAATTATAAAGATAACTAAATTTCTTCAGCAACATTAAAATTGTTCTCCAAGCTTTCAGCATGTGGAAATTGGTGAAATGTAAGTGGAGGATTTTACATCAGGTTGGCCATTCAAGGGAGGAATTTTTCAAGTACACAATGTTTGAAAGATATTGACAGAAGAATAGCAACATTTATATAGTTTTGAACATGACAAATTTCCCACACAATCTGTCTTTGGTAAAAAATTTGACTAAACATAGTGTGTGGCAAATATGTATCTTGCTTAAACAATTTAAATACATAATATATATTTGTTTATGTATTGTTCATAATATATCTGATGTTTCCCATAAAATATCTTAAAAAAAAATACAAAATGAATACTGAACTTTATTCAGATAAAACCCACAGACTTACCTTGAATGGTTTCTCACACAGCGGACACTTGTGTGGCTCAGCATCGCCGCTCTTGCTAACACAGACTGTAACGTGTGCATCTCGGTAACGCTTCTTTGCAAAAGTGGCACTGCATATATGGCAATCAAAGCTAGCATCATTCTGCACACTGTGTACGGACTGCAGGTGACGATACAGATCATTATGCGTGCTGAATATCTCTGTGCATTCAGGTATCTTACACTTGTAGGGTTTGATGTTAAAGTGCACCTGAAAGTAATGGCACTCGTGTAAAGTTCATAATATATTATATTTAAGTGAAAATTGCTTTTTGTTGAATATAATTGAATGTTTATTTACTACATCAAATAAGACTGCAGAACTTCCCACTCTACCTGACAATCACGGTAAAAATGTGCCTATACAAAATGTGAAGAAATTAAGTATTTTAACTTAATTAGTTGAGAAAATGTGATACTGTATAACACGTTTATCTTACAGTACTGTAAGATTAGTTTACCATACAGTAGTGCAAGATTGGTTCACTATATAGTAGTGTAAGATTGGTTTATTAAATAGTATAGTAAGATTGGTTTATTATACAGTACAAAAAAATTGGTTTACTGCACAGTACTGTAAGATTGGTTATAGTACACAGTACTATAAAATGGTTTACTAACTTTTCTTTCCACTTATTTATTGATCAAGTCTTAATGGCCAATCTCATCAACCCTTAAACCAGTCCTGTTATTCTGAATCAATAGACCTATGATGCTCCTTTCATTTGTGAATGATTAATATACCTCTGACTGTTCTAGGTTCCTACATAATCTATGTGGCTGGCATTCTTCATGAGAGACCTCGGGCAATCATTTGCCATATTGGGACAAAATATCCAGAAAGCCACAGTTATCTTCTTGAACCTTATTGTACACACTTGGCACCATTTCAGCATCCACTTACTGATGCCTATGTTTGGAAACATTGACACTGGAAAAATTTCAAAAACGTTTATGGGCCAAGAAGATATTTATGATAGAGATATCTATTAGAAATAGTTTGTCTGAAAATTAATTTTAACCAATAAGAAGTGGCTGACCCAAATTCAATAAAAGCCTGGTCCATCAAAGGCAAGAGGTCCTGGTTATGAAGAAGGAACCAAAAAGATAGCCAGCCGCACTGCCAGTGTTGAAAGATGGGGAATTTGGAAACCTGCACATAGTACATCACCTCTGTGGATTCCACTCAAATCCAGAAGTGTAGATCGAGGGTAGGCAAAGGTTAGCCACCATGCAATCCATCTTAATTAACAAAGGGGACCACACACCATTAGACATTAGAAAGAATTTTGTCAGTATAAGAGTAGTTAACAAATGGAATGCATTAGGCAGTGATGTGGTGGCGGCAGACTCCATACACAGTTTCAAATGTAGATTTGATAGAGCCCAATAGGCTCAAGAATCTGGACACCAGTTGATTGACAGTTGAGAGGCGGGAACAAAGAGCAAAGCTCGACCCCTGCAAGCACAACTAGGTGAGTACACCTTCCATGTTAACCAAATAACCTTCCTCAAAGGAAACCAGCAACTAATTAAAGTAAAAAGGCACCCAGTTACTGAACTCTGGGTCTCCTCTCCCCAAGCCCCGGACACCTCAGGAAGAGGAGACACTTAAGAGCAGCGCCAGGATCCATGCCAGACATAGAAGACAGAAACATGTCTCCCCACAGGGAAGAATCCAGAGAAAGAAACCCTGGAATGGCAAAGGCAATGTCTATCATAGCCTTGAGTTATCATCTCTAGATGGTTTCAACACAATACTAAACAATATATACAGTATTTGTAATATATCAAGCTACTGCAAATATGTCAAGATATATTTGCAAATATATCAAGATATATTTGTAAATATATCAAGATATATTTGTAAATATATCAAAGTTAATACATACTTTGTTATAATGGCCGATGAGGTCCCTTTTCCGCACATAAGAGGCACTGCAATGATCACATGAAAAGCTCTGTCCTTTGTGGGATGCTGCATAATGATCACAAGCACCCCGCTGAGTGGAGAAACCTTTGTGACACTCGCTGCAAATCCAAGGCTTTTTTGAGGTACCTTCAGTTCGATAGCACATCTTTTCCCGTTCTTCGCGCATCTGTGAACGTTTCTTACCCTGTAATAAAAAATATTTAATATTGCAACTGGATAGTGAGTATATATCAGGCTTTAAATCAATATGAAAAGCTCCTATCTGAGCACAGATCCAGCTGCATTTATGCAAGCCCTCCATGTGCACCAAGTGCCCTATTCTTTTGTGTTTGTGTGGAATGCAAGCACTTTTTCTCTCTTTTAATTAATAAAACTAATTTAGAATATGAATTATTTAGCAACAGATTAGTCAAGCTGGGGAAAGAAAAAATAAACAGCATTAAACTCCCGGACGCAGGTTCGAATCCTCGTTACGGCTCTTGTGGATTTGTTCATTTAAACAGCATTAAATGTAATGAAATGCCTCTTTATGGTTCTGTTTGGCTTACTGGGGCCAAACAGAAGGGTGGGATGAAAAAGTGAGTGCAACTTTGTAACATTTACCATCATTTGTTTACATGGTTTGGGGAGTTCTATGGCCATTTTCAAACCTGCAGGTCTCGAGAGGAAGCCAGCTGTGGTTTATTTTGCCTCGCTGACTTTCTGGGTGCCTTCCTCAGTGGTAGCATAAATAAATAACGTAATATATAAATTTTGTCTTTGAAAGGGGTTCTGGCTCCCCAACGGGGCAGAAAACTCCGCGACTCATGCCATCTACATCAGAGATGGTAGCTTCAGGGAGCCACAAGGAGGCTTCTCCCAGAAAAAGTATCAAGGCTGCAGTAGATGAGAATCCACAAACAGCATTACATAGAATTAGCAATATCACACATTAAAAAGACATCTACCGCAGCACTCCACTACTTCATTAGATCAAATGCATAGAGCACTTCATGCATCATTCCGTAGTTAAACACGAACACCCCATTTAACAAATTAAATCCATATACAGTAGATTTGTTTTCTGCTTCTGTACTTCTGATGCGTTTTTCACTCCCATTACCTGCTTCCTCACCATGTCTGCTTATCCTAATCATCCTCACATTCTCCTACTTACAAGTAAGTAATTATCGAAAGATGGCACCAAGCTGGGGAGGCTATGTAGCACCGTCAAAAGTGCAGGATATTCAAAAGGCGCTAAATATCACTAGGGATGCCAATACGAAAACAAAAGCGCATAAGGCGAACAACATCAAAGGCATCTGATTCACCAAGGATACTATCGAGGGACAGGTGACTGCGAGGGACAGTTGGGAAGCATGACACACGCACATCCTGGAAGTCAGGACACTCAACAAGAATACGCACGATCATAAGAAGGACAATGCAATTCGGACAAGAAGAAGCAAGGCGGCGCTCCATTAAGTGCCGTGAGTTAAGTATGTATGGCTAATACCTCCTACTTACAAATTCCCTTCAATACACTGCACTGTCACCACAATCATCGAACCAATATGAACTCTGTACGCTCCTCAAACGTATAAATTAGGCAACCATATTTTGCATAGCACATCCTCTCATTACATTTTCATTCTTTACTCTTTCTATTCATTATAGCAACATCATTAAAACTAGTTTGCTTTGTATTTTGTAAGTCTATCAAAGTAAAAAATTCAAAGAAGTAAATTTAAAAAATTAATGTCCAACAATTTCATATGCATGTCATAGAACTTACCAAAACTTTAAGTTGATTGCCGACCCCAGTTACCTCACGTTCTTCAGAAGGCACTCTAGAAAGTTGGAGGTCTTTATGCTCATCAGTACTAGTAGATATTTCTGGATCGTCCACAATTTTTGCCATACCATCCTGCGTATCATCTCCATCACAATTAGCCATGAGATTGGTATTTACATCTCTAGGTTCAGTACATGCTGGCATGTCGTGCTTCTTTCCTTTAAAGATTTCATGATTTTTGGTTGTATTCTCATCTGCTACATGTAACGCGTGTGTTGTATTACTGAAAAATGCAGGCGAGTTATCAGGTGGCAATGTGTTACTAACTTCACTAATACAGTTCGAGTTTTGGTCACAGTCATCCAAAACTTCCGTCTGAAAATTTCTTATGCTTCTCCTATCTAACTCTTTATCACTCATTTTGAGTTCCTTCTTTATCACTTGTGCTGATAATGATCCCAAAGTAAATTTTTCCTTATTTATATTAGAATTTACCACTAACAACGTATCTTCTTGCAAGGTAGTTAATGAAGAAAGTGAACTACTTGCAGTATCATCCCAAAACATTGATTCAGAATTGGGCAATACAGAACGAAAACAATTTTCTATAGGTTCACTCTTAATTAGAACCTGCTCATTTATTTTGGTAGATGTTTCTTTACATTGCATTTCTGTACCTTCTGTTTCCATTGAACATAATGAACTACTTTCTCTTTCTTTCTTTATGATACCTTTAGTGATATATTTAACCATATTTGTCATACATGCCCTTTCTTCTTCTTCACTGACAAGAACAGGAGTCAGTTTTTCTATTTCCTGTCTTCTTGGCCTCCCAGGTCCCTTCCGTGGCTTCGTTATTTCCATTATCTCGCAAGTTTCTTTCATGTATGCTTCTATATCTGCTAAACTTTTTCCAATACCTTCATTCATTTCTAATATGTCAATATCTATGTTAGATATTTTTTTGCTACCTTCTCTATCACAAGCAACTTCTGAAAGATCAGTATTTTCCTTCATGTTGCAGTGCTGAATTTCCAAATGATGTTTGTGTCCAGTTGTTCCATTTAACCTTGACATTAAATCACATTTCATTGAATTTAACTTATTCTCCATATCAGCAATTTTGTCAATAAGCAATGCACATTTCTTACATAACACCCAAGGCTCTATTATTGACTGAGAATCTATAACATAGGGTAGAAATTGCTGAAATTTTTTCAGAGCATTAGACTGATGTCCATCAGGAATTTTGTTAAACCAATTAGAGGACTTTCTAAAATCTGTGTTTGTGTGCGCTTTACAAGCTATGCACAAAGGCTTTATGACGTGGGTCGACTTCATGCATTCATCCAAAATAATGGTAACATTTTCAAATTCCTCCTTAAAATCCATGGGTTCTTCTTTCACAACAACTTGGTCAGGAGCTCCAGAAAATAATGACTCACTTTCACCGGCAGCTGAAGATTCAACCAAATCCTCCTCGTCTTTCTCATCCAGTCTCAAGTCTGTTTTGACCCGCACTGGTCGATCAGATTTGGCCAGGTGATAATTTTCCTTATGGGCTTCAAGGCTTGCTGCAGTCGAGAATAACTTGAAGCATAAATAGCAACGATGAGTTCTGTCTCTACTTGTTCTGTTAGTTCTATGAAAATTTTGATCTACACTCATTTTCTCAATTTGTTGATTATAATGTTTGGATTTTATTTTAAATTCACCATCACATTTTATGGCTTCTTCACCTGAAACATTCTTTGTAGACTTCTTTATATTAGGGACTGTATTTAATGTTGAATTACTTTCCACCACCTTGTCATTTACTACAGGGCTATCAACTTTTTTTAATTTTTTTCCCCTTTTTCTGTACTCTGAATTAAATTCATCTTCAAAATCTGACCACTGATGATCTTCCTCTTTACTAGATTCTTTCTTATTTGCTAAATTAGAGAGAGATTTTCGTTTTGATTCAACTTTTTCCTTTACTTTACAATTTATTACATGTTCCTTGAAGAGTTTGTGCATAATATATTTTTTCCCACATTTATTACACTGAGATTTTTCATGATTTTTACGATGCTTCAAAAACTCTTTTAAGACACTACACTTAAACAAACACAAGCGACACTGAAAGGACGTCTCCTTGCTGTGGACAGCTTGTATATGTGATCGTACATACTGAGCGTTGAGGAATTTGGCACCACAGACAAAGCACTCATCATTCCATTCTTTATGATATCGACGACAGTGAATTTGAAGGGATCTTTCCGAATGTAAAGTAGCACCACATTCTTCACACGTTAATATGGAAAATCTGAAAAGCAAAACAAAAATAATTATACGCTGCACTCTAGCTCAGAGGATAATTTTTAAAGAGCATTAATTGTGAATAACTATGATTTATTTGAAAGTTAAATAATAAACCCAAATAATAAATTATACAAAATTAGTGTGTTTTAGATCAAGGTAAACAAATCTCAAAATAATTACTGTAATGGTAAAAATTTTACGTATTAAGTTCATTCATAAAGTTTGCGAAGTGCACTTTATTTTAATTAACCTGGAAAATACTCCTCGTACCTGTTGGTAATGATATTTTCTTTTGGCTCCTTTTCTTCTTCCACTGGTCGCAATACCTTCACCTGAAACATTTTGATACCATATTCAAGTCATTAAGTATCCAAGACAAAGTTGAGGCTAAAGATAAAGTGGGTGTACCAGCAGCAGTAGAGTTGGAAGTTTTAGGTAAAAAATTACATGACCTCAAGTGCTCAAGTGCAGATTTTCCAACGCAGCAGTTTTTCAAAAATGAGAGTGAAATTAACAGTTGTGTGGTGAAAAAGCAAGGTAAGAAAAGCATATGAATATTGGTTGAATGATAAGGAGGAGGTAGAGCTAAATGATTCAGGCACAGAAGAGTTAATTATGGAAGATGAGCTCATCCCAGATTTGCGAGATGCTATATACAGTACTGCTCTGGGCAAAATATATGCGAATTACCATCATTGTTAGTCAAGCAACTGAAGCATTAAACAAGTGCCATGGCAAATGGATGGAAGGACAAAGCCCTCTACTGTATTCCACCCCTCTGCTGGCAGTAGAAAGAAATTATTACAAGAGGAAATTATTATTACATTAGGAAAATTTATAATTATCAGGATATGTCAAGAGGTACAGTACAATAAGTGTAAAAATCAAGATGAATGGAGATAATAACTCGCTTTATCCCATTTAGCTAAGAATGGAATATATTTAATAGAAATAAGAGGATAATAATTCAGACAAAATACAGTTTGATAGCATGTGTGAGAACGATCAAGAAATCCAACTCCAGGTAGACATACATTGGAATATAGACAGGGTGGTGCAAGGAGTATAGAGAGTATAGGAGAACAAACTGGTGAAATTAATTCAGGTCATTGCATGAGTAAAGGATTGAGTAATTTACGTGTGTTTAAATCAACAATTTAGACCTATTGCCTTACTTATGAGTCTCTGTCCTCACTACAGTCACCCAGTGACTTTCACAATCGACTTGAGAATGGTCCAGGACAGACCGAAACGTCGTCGTCCCTCACTTTCTAGTGTGTGGTCTGGTCAACACCTATACTGTATCTTCACTCTTTTTTTACAAACGACTTCTATCCAGCTTTGTCCATTACCATACATTGCTTATACATTGTGAACACTCACTTCCCACTTCCTCACCATGTTCATCCATCATCTTCCAGACCTTCCATTCCATCTACACTCAAATTCATTTGAATTAATATGCTATCTTCACCACTCTCTCATCATCCATTCTAAACAAAACCAGTCATATAAAACATTTATATGACATACCACAGATCCAAATACAGAAGCAATATTCTGTAGAATCGTGTTCTGTCCGTTTGGTCCTTTCTGCTGGTATTTTGCAACAGATGACAAATTGTGGGCAATCATATCTCCTCTGTCAGTCTGAACAATTTTTCCTTCCCCAAGAGACTTGCGAGGTAGATGCACTGTTGGATCAAGATAAATAGAATTAAAGTTTAAATAAAAAAGCTATAGATTCCAATAAAAGGATGCCATTTATGTACAGTATTAAACATTCATAACGGCAAAAACGTTTAAAAGAGGCCAATTAACTCGGATCACTAATAGACGAGCAATTAGAGGAAAGGTGAATGTCCCCTGCTCCAATTAGGGGTTCTTGAGAAGCACTAGCCCAAGATTCCAAGTGGTGAATTTGAATCTAATACGAAGAAACTATGAGACTTGGAGCAGCTTCAGTTTGGGGGTATTGTGTTACACTACAGTAATTACCATATAAAATATAGAAAGACATTTAATACAAATGTAACATAACTTACTTTTAAGAGGTAATCTTTTCTTAGTCTTGGGATTTAATAGAATACATTGTTTGAAATTGGGTGTAATAGTCAATAAAGGATCTTGGGTCGAGAGTGAAGCAACAGACATCTCGATTGGTTTAGAAGTACTCATATTTTGGACCAAACTTTTCTCCACCTCCAGGTCATCCATTTTGGAAGAATCATTTAAAGAATGTCCATTGCTGTTACTGTCTTCTTGTTGACATATGGGTACAAGATCCTCCTCATGATCCTTGCTAGACTTAGCAATACTTGAGGATGATATTGAGGGACCCATATAAGTATGTTCACTTATTTCAGAAGAATCTTGTGCAATATCTACTAAAGTATTACTCTTGAGCATCACTGATGAAACAGAGACTGGACTCCTACAATAAGAAAATAATAATAATAGTTTCAAGTACATCATTTATGAATGTACAGTTTCCGTGGTGTAGTGGTAAGACACTCGCCTGGCGTTCCGCGAGCGCTATGTCATGGGTTTGTACCCTGGCCGGGGAGGATTTACTGGGCGCAATTCCTTAACTGTAGCCTCTGTTTAACGCAACAGTAAAATGTGTACTTGGATGAAAAAACAATTCTTCGCGGCAGGGGATCGTATTCCAGGGACCTGTCCGAAACGCTACGCGTACTAGTGGCTGTACAAGAATGTAACAACTCTTGTATATATCTCAAAAAAAAAAAAAAAAAAAAAAAAAAAAAGAATGTACGATAAACACATTAAACATCTTAGATTTAACTTTGAAAATACTCTCCCAACATCCCCAGGTTTATAGTTTACAAGTTAAATATTTTAAGTATCTTATAAAATTTAAATAAAAATCTAAAGAAAGCCGTGAGTACTGTATACGACAAATACTAACCTGAGCAGAATACCCAGAGATGAATAGTATCTCCTTGTAGTTAGGGAGCCGAAAAAAAGATCATACTAGCATATTCTGGAGAGTGTCGTCAAACTATGGTAACTTGCAGTAATTATTGATGTATTAGGTTTATTTTTTATTTTTATTTATTTATATATACAAGAGTTCTTACATTCTTGTACAGCCACTAGCACGCGTAGCGTTTCGGGCAAGCCCTTAATCTTATGTTCCCCGGAATACGACCCGCCAAATTCTTTAACAACCAAGTACCCATTTTACTGTTGGGCTAAACAGAAGCTACATTTAAGGATTTATACTCAGTAAATCCTCCCCGCCCAGGATACGAACCCAGGACAAAGTGCTTGTGAAACGCCAGGCGAACGTCTTACCAGTACGCCACGGAGACTGCACTTAGTTTTTTTGCAAAACTAATTGTATGAATCAAAAGAAGAGACAATTCTACTAAAGACACTGAATATTTTCTAATAGTAAAAGATTATAGACATTAAATAATAATAAATATAAAACATCATTAGTTCATTCAGCAGTCCATACAGCATCACAGAAAAGAAAGCATTACCATGCACAAGCAATCATCCACAACACACAACAGGCAAACAGTACTCTTCACGAATTATCATGTATATTACATACAAATTCATTTACTCGAACACTGTCGGAAGATGTAAATTATGTATATTACGATTAAACTAGAAGATTTAATGTTCTTTCTTTAAGAACTTTTGTTTCTTTCAACATCATCATCTGTTCCTAATTTATTTATGTTATACAGTATTCCATAAAGCAATATAAACCTGCCTTTGCCTTTTGGACCCTGGGCAGGTATGGGCCCCTACATCCGAGGCTATTTTGACCTTCAGATGGAAGAAATTTTGGGAAGATGGGTAATCCCATTCCTTCAATGCATGAAAATCAGTATTATACACAATACAGAAAACACTAACTGTGCTGCATCCTTTCCAGCTCTATCAGGAGTATTGATAAGAAATACATCTTCAGTGCTATTGCCACCAACAACAAATATTTGTACTTGATCATCGCCAACTGAACTTGAGGCTTCACTCCCGCCACACTCTACAGCTTCAACTTCCTCCAGTGCTGAGCTTTCTTCATCATCTTCACCAATGGGTCCTAATACCTAAAGAGTAAAAATTAAAGAGTGTAAGTGAATGTGTAATTACCAAAGTGATTTTCTTAATTACCAAAACATAATTACAAGACGAACTATGCTCATGCTGCCATACCTTTCCAATTAACTATGTCATATTAAGGTTTAAAGCCTTCAGTGGTGATAGCATACCTACTTTTTTTTTTTTAGTTTAGTCCATTTACTATGCACCCCATACCCATTCTGTGAGCAGTAGTAGAAATGGTTACAATGGGTTCAAGAGCCAAACCCCAAATTTTTTTCAGCTAAGCAAGTTATAGGACTGAATGGGCTGCATTATTAGTAATGAGAGATATACTGATGTGATCACAATTTTCACTGGTATCTTATGTGCCTCTAACATAAACTCGCATAGAAGAAAAACAATCCCTTAAATTGCCCATTTCTAAGAGCCTATGGAGGAATTGTGTCCCCTGAATATGCAGGAATAAACAAAACTGATAAGAGTATATAAGATATGATGCTGGAGACAACACTAAAGCTGAAGACAGAAGTGGAACTCATCAGTATAGATCTATAGGAAGATAATACCTGAATGATCTGGCCATCTGGAGTCTGGAAAAAATAGTGTCCAGAAGGTGAGAGCTGCAACTGAGGTTCAGCTTCCCCTTCATTATCTTCTTCCTCACATGTTTCCTGCCGTTCACTCTGTTCAATTTTCTCTTCTTTAACTTTTGGTAGGCCTGCATCCTTAAAAGTCTCAGTCTTTTCAACAACAGAGGAAATGGCAATAATATCTGTGACATCTTTCTCATCATCTGAAACAATTTACATATATGAGGACTGAGTAGAGATTAAATATAACGGCATGTAGCTTCTAACAAGTCTTCAAAGGTCATGAACAGCCTTCAACATCACAGTGGTTCAATTAATCAATGCCATATTTTCCCTACTTCTCCTACTTCTATCAGAAGAGACATCAGCCCAGAAAAGATTGGAGATAACATAGAAAATTTCCATTTTAAATTACACCTGTTTGCCTTACCTTACGCACCGAACAGCATCATGGAGATCCTGCAACACCAAAATTAATATACATTCATTGCTACATAATCATAATAAATATGTCAGCAAGTAGAGGTTCATAAGAAACCAGTACACAGTGCTCCTTAAATGAAATAAACATAAACAAAGCAGCCATTATCCCACTCCAGGGAGCCGGTTGGCCGAGCAGACAGCACGCTGGACTTGTGATCCTGTGGTCCTGGGTTCGATCCCAGGTGCCGGCGAGAAACACTGGACAGTTTCTTTCACCTTATGCCCCTGTTACCTAGCAGTAAAATAGGTACCTGGGTGTTAGTCAGCTGTCACGGGCTGCTTCCTGGGGGTGGAGGCCTGGTCGAGGGCCGGCCCGTGGGGACACTAAAAAGCCCCGAAATCATCTCAAGATAACACACACATTCCCATAGTGGGTAATCAGCCTTATCAAACTCTAATAAGCAGCATGAGGTTTATAAGTATATACTATACAGACATTTATCACTATAGCAAGAAACAGTATGCTAAAATGCTGTTTTTTAATTATGCTGGCAGCAAAGAAACTGATAATATAATATAATTTCTTTGTTTGCATAGACAACTGTGTACCATATGCAAGCATAAACATGGAGGGACAAAGCACACATCCATAATGTGTGTACATAATGCTAGTACATAATGTACTAGCTCTATCTATTAATGTACTAGCTCTATCTATTGTATGTACTAGCTCTATCTATTAATCCAACAAACTTTGTAAAATCTCTTGTATGTATGTACCTTACCTAAATAAACATTTATTTATTTATATTTATTTATCCAATAAAATGCACTAACTGTATTAACAAGTGCTTTATTAACCAAGAGAAAATTACCGTATTCACAATGTATCTTAGCAGTTGACAAGCCTTCGGCTTGAATTTATTAGTTGCCAATGTAAATGATTGGTTGAGATACTTTTAAGCTCATGATAGTTTAGTGGGTAGTGCATGTGTCTGCGAAGTACAGGAACACAAGTTCTATCCTACCACATTACCTCAAATAGTAAAACCATAATAGTGCTGATTATGTATAGCACTATTTCAATCATCCAGAACAATGCCACTTTCAAAAAAGAATCTTTTCAAGAAAGTGACTATGTATCATGTGTTAAGGTAGAGTTTTTTCAGCAATGTTGTGCTAAACATACATAGACCTTAGCAGTATTTATTCATTCTGCAAGTGTAGAGTATTGTAATCACTTCAATTTAAGTTATAACTTTCTCTAATAGATATAAATACAAGAAAGGGTTGATTTGTGTTGGCTTAACCCTGTTTTCTCATGGAATAGCAGGGAAAAATGACAAAGAACCAGCATTGAATGTAATGAAACACCAATTTCTAGGCGAGTTCCAGAGACTCCCCGGAGCCTACGGGGCTCCCCCCCCCAGACAATATATTACATGGACCAAACAAAAAAGTACAGTATGAATAATTTTCTTAAGTACAGTACTGAATAATAGTTTATATATTTTAGTGCCATACCTTCTCCACTGACTAAAGTAACTTCCAAATTTGGAGTAAGAATGTTCGTAGAATTGCTAACCGCATTTGAAGCAAGAACGGTGTCACTAATTTCTTCTGATGATCCAACAAGCTGAAAAATTTAAAAGATTACTATAAGGATAAACATAATTTGCAATCACATATTTTTTTTATTACAGGGGGACTAAAAGCACAGTAATATTATACATAACTCCTGGGGAATAACCCATGATAAGAATATTATGATATTGTATTCCTAAAAATACAAATCCTGCCCATCTCATGATACAATATTATGTACATATACATTATGAGCATTGATTGACAGTTGAGAGGCGGGACCAAAGAGCCAAAGCTCAACCCCACAAGCACAACTACATGAGTACAACAATTGCGGACGAGCAGTCACAATAACAGGGCTGAAATATGTTGACCAAACCACACAATAGAAAGTGAAGAGACGACGACGTTTCGGTCCGTCCTGGATCATTCTCAAATCGATTCTCACAATCGACTTGAGAATGGTCCAGGACGGAGCAAAACGTCGTCGTCTCTTCACTTTCTAGTGTGTGATTTGGTCAACATACAACAATTGCCTAACTCCCAGGTACCTATTTACTACTAGATGAACAGAGGCAATAGGTGAAAAGAAATGTGGCCAACAATTTCAGTCGTGCCAGACACTCGTACCCAGACCCTCCAAATCTTCTCTGAGGTTGCATCCCATGGAAGGTTCAGCCTTAGGAGGGACCTTGGTTCAACTCTAAAGTATACATACACAGGGGCTTCCTGTCTCCGACAAAACAAATTATTTCACAAATTATTTCCCATTACTCTTGCTCTAATAATTCTTACTCCATCTCACTCATCATTTACATTATCATTCAACATTTTATTACATAAACCAGTACATCAAATTTTCTTTCCTTAAAATGATTACCTCCAGCTTCCTCCTGCACTTCATTTATTTCACACGGTTATAAGAAACTTCCTTTATGTCCGGGGCCTGGGAATTTATGACGCAAGTTTTATCCTTCTTGGGCAGGAATTTGGGAAATGGGTCCACATTCTAATCCCTAGACCACGTTATTAGAGAGAATGCCAAACATACTGCACTCTGCAAGGTGCTGGGAAGTGAAGCCACCATAAACAAATATGAGTAAATTACCTGAACTGGGTCACAAACAATAGACACTGTGCCTGACTCGTCCACTTCATACTGCAACTGAGCCGACTCAATTAGAGATATAAGCTGCTTCACATCTGCCTCCTCCATTCTGAAAATTATTAAGAACATCCTTAAATCAATAGCATGATTCTACAATACTGTAACTACAAGACTAATATTTTCATATACTTTATGCTTCAACACTGGAGTACAATATAAGTCACTATCAACATTAAACAAGAAAACTTTCCTTTAAATAATTTTATTTTAAAATGTCTACTGAATACAGCAATGCTATTAAATGAGATTCGGAAGGAACTACAGTATGATGGAACTGAAATGTGTAGTACTTTAATGTATAATTTCAGCAACAGGCACATGAATTGAACTTGCATTTAATTGCTGAAAAAATCAGCAGTGGAAGTTTTTTTAATAAGGTACAGTGCAACATTTGCAGTACTGTAAATACCAAAAATTTATTAAAACCTTAAGTGGAATAGAGTAAATAAAACAGAAGTGCCCTGAACTAAGTTCTGAAGTGGGGTGTAATTACCCAAGTGTAGTTACAGGACGAAAGCTACACTCGTATGTCCTCTCTTCCCAGCACTCTTTGTGATACTGTATAACGCTTTGAAACTACTGACAGTTTTGACCTCCACCATCACCTCGCCTAATTTGTTCCAACCGTCAACTATCCTATTTGCAAAAGAAAAAGGAAAGTATCGGTGCCCAGCCTCCTGGGCCATTGGGGATCGAGCGCAGACCTACGTGAAGCAAGGTGTTTGCTGTACTGACCAGTCCAAGTTGTTGGACCAACATGAGATGTAAGAATAGTACAGTGGCTGTGATGTTCTTGACTCTCAATTATGAATCTCTGGTTCGATCCCCAGGTGGGACAGAAAAGGTTGGGCACATTTCTTTTCATCTGATGCCTCTGTTTGCCTAACAATAGTTAACCAGGAAGTTAGACATCTGTTGTGTTGTACCTTATTACCTGATTTACCCGAGGGCCACTAACCCTAGTGGCCTCGACGAGGACAGAAAGCCGGTGGTGGCTTGTTGAAGGCCCCCCCCCCCATTTTCCTTGAAAACATTGTACTGTCACTCCTCAATAACTAATTTGTATAAGCCGTAAATAACCTCAATGTGTTCGTTCCCACAAATAAGTGGGAATTTATTGTGGGACGCCTTTGAGAGCCCCAAGACGCGGCCTGGATTACCCCAGGTGAAATTAGTGGTGATGGTGGTGGTGGTGTGATGGTGGTGGTGGTGTGGTGATGATGGTGGTTGTGTTGTGATGGTGGTGGTGGTGTTGTGGTGGTGGTGGTCGTGTTGTGGTGGTGTTGTGATGGTGGTGGTTGTGACCAAGGGAATACAATATGGAGCAGTTCCCTGCGAGGAAAGGTCTCCAGAGCTCACCTGGGTGTGGGACACGCGGGGGGAACCTCTCCATAACATCCACAACTCTTAACTTGTGGCGATGTTGTTAGTCGCGTCTCAACCTCCACAATGTTTACATTCCTTCTCTAGTTTTTTGGGGCTGCGACTTTCATTAATAAAAAAGTTTTTAAAATTGATTTTAATTTCACCTTTTAATTGTAGATAATATCCGTTTTTAGGTATAGATTTTTTTTTAATTTGAGTTCATTCAGATAATGAAACTTTTCCCTTTCCTTCGGGCGCCCTCGTCTACAGTGGTGAAGAGTGATCGTTCACACCACTTCTCGCGGGAAATTTAAATTCAGAGAATTATTTTCAAGATTTGTTATTGTATATATATAGAATCTTTCTTAGCTTGTCTGTTTGTGGCGTATAGGAACACTAAAAAGTGCGAATAGTGCACAATAATTCACCACACCAGTAATTTAAAAAGTATAACAATGCCCATCACAACTAGATGTCTATAATATTTCTTCTAGTGTGAACACTGATGTAAAGCATTCGTTCAGTGCTTCCTGCCCTTTTAACGTCTATTATAACTTGGCTAGTCTCATCTTTTAAGGGTCCTATCGAGTCTTTTGTTTTGGCTTTATCTATCAAATTACAGTTTCAAGTCAGGATTAGAATAAAAAAATAAGGTTTTGTAAGTGTAAATGAGAATGAGAATGTAAAGATAATGTTAACAAATGAGAACAGAAAAAAAATTGAAAACTAAGGCAAAAAACACAGGAAACTAGCAAGGATCAGGGCATGTACCGTATCATGTACGGGAGAAGGTTGGATGGGCCTCACCGCAGTTGATGCAATGAGTTTGGGAAGAAAGACAATTTGTCTTAGAACAGCCGGGGTCACCACACAAAGGGCAAAGGGTATCTTACTACTGCACTTAGAAGAATCTTGTGAGTTTCCAACAGCTATTACAGAGGCGTGAAGAGAGTATGTATTCATGAATAAAGCCTCTGGAACTGGCAAGAATTTTGAAAGATGGAAAGCTCCTACCATCAGAAGTCATCTTAACTACTCAGAGGTTGATGACAACGGCCACGAGGGGGTTGAGTGGACGTGTATATCTGGTGGATAGAATAACCTTGGGCCGCAAGGATATATTTAATATCCTCATGCAATCTTTGAGTTCCAATATCTAGTTGCAATATAGTGTGGGAGAATGACTGTCAATGCTGGCATTAATTGGGCATTTTAGGAAAACTGGAGCAATGCAGGACAAATGAGGTAGGTGGGCGGGTACCTCCTGAGACAGGGCCGCAGCCACATGCTTCAGTCCAGATGGGGTTAAAAGTAACAGCTATCTACAATCAGCTAGGTGCTTATGGATGTGTAAATCATTAGGGCGTGTATATTCTTTGTGACAAACATCAATATATTTAGGCCAAGTAATAGGGCCAACCAAATCTTGAAACATAGCAGGGTTTGAAGGAATCTTGTGTATTTATTTATTTATATGCAAGAAGGTACATTGGGTTAATGAGAATACAGAGTATTCATGTTTTACCTTCTTGTAAAGCCACTAGCATGCATAGCGTTTCGAGCAGGAACGCCAGTATTTGAGTCCGGCGAGTGCCATGATTCTCCATTAAGCAGGGGGCAGTAGTCACAACGATAGATTGAGCCACTCCAGGTGACAAGGTTTAACATGTTTGTTAAACATGCAATTTTTAACTTTTTGTTTTTATCCTTAATTCAAATGTACATTTGAGTATCCCTTCAGTTTGGCCAATTTTCTCCGCATCTACTCCAAATACCTACCGGCTGCTATAAAGGATCCTTTGACTATACCAATAATTAACAAGATTCTTTTTCATTTCTGGCAGTATCAGTTATATCAGTTGTCCTACATTCATAGTAATTATTTAAAAAAGGCACCAAGCCAGAAAGTTTGTAAAGATATTCAAAAAAGTGTTAAATATCACAATATGAGAAAGACACAAGGCAAATGATATAGGTATCCAACTCACCAAGAATGCTAACAAGACAACCCCATAAAGACATTAGGAAAGCACAACACTAACATCCCAAAAATTGGGGCAATCAACAAGGTGCACAACTAAGTGGGACACAACACTTTGGACAAAAGAGAGCCAGACTTTGTTCTATTAAGTGACCATGAGTTAGATGGGTGTGACCGATATGCAACCTGCTAAAGTTGTCTTCCATTACCTATTACAGTGGTGGGAGGCCAAGGAAAAATGCCACATTTAAGAGCACACAATTTATTACCTGGAATGCCACCACCAACGGTTGTAGATGGTAGCATGAATGACCAGAAGGTAACTCATAGCCATATCGGGGCAATACCATGAGGGCAAGGATGGAACGACTCGAGGAGATATTGCGAACACAAACCAAAATTACCCTTTCATTTATGTTTCCCCTCAAAATTATTTGACTTTTTCATATCAATTTTAAACAAACAACATTAATTGGTAGTTAAAGCAAGGCAGCCTTACCTTATACTAGGGTTTGCAAAGCCTTGATATTTACATTTTTATTTTACACTAGTGTGTGTGTCTTGCAGATTTAGTGCATGGAAGAATTACTCAACTTTCTAATGGTCACAAGATTTGGAATACGCTTCACCACAATTCTGTAAATGATCATTTTGGTTTAAAATGTACTCTCGCCACAAATTAGTCTGGCATCATGTTTCGTAGGCACTCTGGACTAGAGCATTTTCAAACTTCTAGACATGCCACTAATACATTGGAATATCCTGAATGTTAATTTATAAGTCAGCATTATCACTCCTACCCATCTGTTTCATAAAAAGCAGGCCAGATCAAAAAGTTTAAAAAAAAAAAAATAAAAAGGTACCAATCTTGTGGCTGCCCAGCTCAACTCTCGTGTACCAATGGAACAAATGACTCGAGCATATACAGTATTATATATATTGGATCATCAAAATTAACAACACAGGTTAAAAATAAAAATACAATTTATTGAAATCTTTGAGAAGTTATACCAAATAACTTATGAGACCGATTAGCTTTTAGTAATTTAAAAATTTATACAAAAAAGTTTAATACAATATTCTACACACACTGATAGTAACATGTATACAGTATTTAGAAAATCAAATATTACATTCATATTAAACTAGCTAGTAAAAAAAAAACAAAAAGACCATTTCTAAACCTAGTGGGCCAAATGGTAAAGTGCAAAATGAATGGCTGGACTCAATCCCTCCAGCATACTACCATTCACAAACAAAGGCTTTGGTCAATTCTCCCATTGCATACAATTTCTAGTTAATATAAAATACCATTCACTGCATATGCATTTAAATATTCACCAAAATGCAGGAAGGTGTAACTAGAAAACTGACGCTAACAAATGAAAAATGTTTTACATAACTTACCAATTAACCTCACACCGGAGAGATGATTAAATAAGCCATTTATATTAATTAATATTCTAAGTTACAATAGATTCCACAACACCATGATACAAGTGTACTGACAAATTTTCTACCAGAAAGTATCAGATAATCATAATTTATATATATATATATCTGTACATATGATTTAAATGTTGAAATATGAGATATTTATAAAAAAAAATAAAAAACACAAGACCTTACATTACTTCTTAATATTTATGAAAATACTTATATTAAGAGGCCATCTGTTTTAAGCTTGACCCGACATTTGTTTTATTTCTGAAATTAGACGACGATTGTATTCTTTTGGATCCAACGGTGTGCACGCAACTACTGTACACTTCAAACGGCTCTCGTCCTGAAAAAATTTGTATGAAAAACAATGTAAGTGGAGGCGACAAATGAATATTCTACACTACATGATCTACATTATTTTAATATTTAACCCCTCAATATAAATCATTAACATCCTGGGTAACAAACAAGATTTTAGAAACTATTTGAAGCCAAAGTTAAATTTTAATTTAAAATTGTATACTATATCTTGCCAGTTGTAAGTCTGAAATGGAGTCAAATATCAAACTGTTTTCCTCAATTGTGCATAAAGCACAATATGGTACAAATTTAATTCTTCAGCAAGTTTATTCAAAAACTTTTGCTGTTTAAAAATTCCCAATTTAGTTACAATGATTTATTATATATTTTATATGCATACACTGAAAATATATACATGTATAATATATATACACATACATACATAAATAAAAACATATACACATATACTGTATACATATATTGTCTGATGTCTGACTGTGAATATTTGGTTCTTCTATCACACCTTTTTCATAATTTATGCTCTTTGGTGCAGTGGTACCTCAGTTTTCGTATTTAATCCGTTCCCAGAGAAAGTACGAAAACTGAAACGAATTTCCCCATAAATAATTTAAATTGAATTAATCCGTTCCACACCCCATATAGTTCATTCAAGCAAATTCACATTTGTATACATGGTTAAAATTCAAGTAAAAATCTAAATATAAGAAGGTTCAATTAATCAGATAAATCTAGTCTGCTATTGACCAAAACATTTTTGCACTCATAGGTGGGAGGAACATCTAAACAATTTAAATGGTGCAGTAGAGCAAGTGAAGGATTTAAGAGGGAAGAGTAAAAATGGAAATATTTGAAAAACCCATGACGGCACATCTAAGTTGTTTAATTTTTTAATTAAAGACCTGTCCAAATTTAACCAAATTTTAATTTAACCACAAATTTAACCTGTCCAACTTACATTGTATGTCTCCATCTTGACACGGAACTTAAAATTATAACTCTGGAATGCAGCTGCGGTGAAGACATTCTGGTAACCTTCAGGATTATTCTCTCTCATGGAACCCAGTTCTTGGGCTGTAACTCCAAGCAGAGTTTCAGCCTGATCTTGGAACACTGTTACCCACTGATTGTCTGTGAAGTCTGCAACGTTGGCCTATTGCAAGAGAAAATGGTTAATGAATATCTACTGTTATTGATATTTGTCATGTGAATCAATGACAATGTGATTATTGACATGTGATTGACCCACAAAATTAACTCAATTTAACAATTGCAGGACAATATGCATTAAAAAAGGAATAGAAAAATGATAAAGGGGCCAATTAATGGAATTAAAGTCCTTAAATTATTAGTTTATAGATGGTCTGATAACTCGTAAATCCAGAAGATGAACTCACTTGAAGCAAAAGTCGCCAGGAGAATGTATCAAACTCTCTGTTGCACTTCTCACACCTGTACATGCCATTGTTCATGTCAATAACCTTCTTATTGCATGACTCAGTGGGGCAAGCAGTATAGAGGGAATTTTCCTTTTTCATTAAAACAATAGTTGCTTTATTTGTATAATAGTCAGCAACATCAGCAGCACTTCCCAAATTTTCAAGCTTGGCTTCAGAAAATACTTTGAAGTTGGTACCCATACCTGAAAACAATTATTTTATTAATATGATTACTGACAATGAAAACAATCTTAAACAACGATGCATTGCGTATCAAATAACCCGAAATAGTTCACGCCAACAAATTTTCATCAACTCTTTCAATTGCCTCGTGTTAACCTTTACACTGTTAGTTAACCTATGGCAGCTTCCACTTTATGTATGAGAGGATATAAATAGAGCTGCACCGTAAGTCAAAATCCCTTCACATTGACCGAGAAATTTGTACATGTATGTAACATCTTAATTTTTTTTTTAAATATCTTAAAACTAATATGCTTTTGGTTTAAACTTACACTGAAAAATGTGCAATTTAGCAATAGCAAAAGAACAGCAAGTACAGTAATATATTTACCTCCTGTACTTCTTTGGTTGGAAAGATTAATTGTCTCAGAATTATTTCCACCATTGTCAAACCATCCCCTCAACTTGTGAGCTTCCCGAATGTCAGGGTTAATCTGTAAAATAAGTTTTAACATTTGAATAATGGAAAGAAATAAAGTTTACCCGTGCACATACCAATATTTTATATTCCAAATTAGGCTCTTATATTGTGAATTCTTAAAGCTGACATAAAAATATCAAAAGGGCCAATGTTTCCATATTAAAAATGCAACAAAATCAGACAGACGAGCTCAGCCAATTCTGCATTAAAGTGTAATCCAAGCATCTCGGCAGCTGATCATGGACATACAGTGTGCGAGTGCCATGCTCAATATTATTAGTAAAAAAAAAAAAAATTCCTTGGACAAGGCGGCATGGTGAATCAGGCTTATAACAGGGATAAATCTTAATGAGGCCAAAGAAACAAATGAAGACTTGTTAAAAATTATGATAAAAGTGCTAGGTAGGTGGTTTTTTACAACATACAACAATCTAGAAAACTAGATTGTTTTCTAAAAGTGCTGGACCAACCGGGCTGTGATGGGTATGTTGGCGGATCCAAGCAACAGCCTGGTGGACCAAGCTCTCACAAGTCAAGCCTGCCCCCGGTTAGTCTTAAGGACGCGAGTTTCATTCTTTTGAACTCCCTTTATTCTGAACCATCATAAATGAATACGAGGTCCTGTAGCTCATAGCCTTCTTGAGGTTATCTTGAGATGATTTCGGGGCTTTAGTGTCCCCGCGGCCCGGTCCTCGACCAGGCCTCCACCCCCAGGAAGCAGCCCGTGACAGCTGACTAACTCCCAGGTACCTATTTACTGCTAGGTAACAGGGGCATTCAGGGTGAAAGAAACTTTGCCCATTTGTTTCTGCCTCGTGCGGGAATCGAACCCGCGCCACAGAATTACGAGTCCTGCGCGCTATCCACCAGGCTACGAGGCCACCCTATGGCCACCCTACGAGGCCACCCGCCTCTTCAATGATGGAGAGAGGGGATGATTATTGTGAACATTTTTTTAACTTCCCATGACATGAAGAAAGTTGGTGGTCCTCAGGACCATTTACCTGAAATGAAGATGACGATAACAGTGACAGAGAACGTCCATTGAAATCCGACAATCTGGCTCCCTTCACAGCTAGAATAGGTTGCTGGGATCCGTCAAAGCTTTCTGCTGTAGTCCCCCACAACGTCAAACGTACCTGTGTAACAAACTTTTCTATCAAAGGAGGTTATACAATATTTTGCAACATTCAAGTTTCAAATGAAACAGCTTCTTGCCAACAATTTATATTAAAGTTATATATAACCTAATAGTTATAAGTTATATTAAACAGAAAGTGCCGGACCAGCTATAGGAATGAAACAACAAGTATGAGATTAACCAGTGATTATTAATTCATAATCACAATGCATGTTGTTATGATTATGAATCATAATAACTAAATTATCGGTAGAAAGGTTGTGTTTACTACAATCGGTTGTGCATGAGGCAGCCATATTGAAAATGACTCCTAATCTGTTCGACGGCAATGAGGCTACGAGGTTTCAGCCGTTTTAAGAAGTCCGTTTAGCAGCCAAGTATCAGTTTTAAATAACTTAAATTTACCGTACTATCTGAATTAAACACCTTAATGTATTGAACAACTCAGATTAACAAATTCATCAATTAAACTTAATAAATTAAATAAATTTTCAAAACTACTGCTCAATCTGAATTTTAGTAACAAACCTCCCACTGTGGGAATTGTGTGACAGAATTATACAGTCAACTCGCTTTAAAATAAAATAAAATAACTTATCCACATAATCCTACAGAGGCTAAAGGTATCTAAAACTAATAATTTCATAGTTATCCTTGTGGTAAATATATGCATTTAACATTTAAGAGATGAACTATTACAAAAGTAAAACATACTTCTCTATTTGTGTCATCTACAAGCTGTATGTCCCTCTTCTTTAGTTCACGGCCGGTTGTTCTCTGCTGGATAGTGCTTAATTCCATTGTTTCCTTGCACACTCCAATAACATCTGAGAATAAGAAGACATTTATGCTTATGAATCTTACATGATTAAGTGGACATTCTTAACTAATATCAAGACTAAGTACAAGTACTAAAACATTAATAAAAATGGCTGCATTAGCAAAATAGGTTTTGCAAATTCTTTTAAAAAACAATTACACAGTGACAAAATAAAACACTAGTATGTTTTTTGTACACTTAGACGACAACTTATGTCTCATGATTTATTTCAGTACAGGAATTTGAGACAATTTACTTTTGCTTATAAATCCCTATATTTAGCAGCATTTGACATCTGTAAGGTTATTATCTAATCAAATAATAAACATTATACATATATACAAAATTAAGAAGAATTAATTATTCAAAATACTAAAAGAGCCAAGTAATCAGAAGAATTAGTGTTCATCCTTTTTTAGTAAAGAGCGGTCACGTGCAAGGTAAACGATGGGTATGCACGAGTAAAGAGTGGACGTGACCAGTCTGTGCTACAAAAACTGCAATTTTATTTTTTTAGATTATTACAAGAAATTCAGCCAAGCTGAATGTTTGGCTAACACAAATAGGAATGGACCTTACATATTTTAGAAAAATCCTTTATTTACAGTATCCAAGGGTCAATTTTTATAACCACAAAGATGTCATCTTATGTCAGTTTTTTGACAAGATGACATGATCACAGAAGTCTTACCGGAGAAGTCCAAAAGTGAACATATTCAAAACTTTTTGAACAACAACTACAGTACATGTGCTTGGTAAGGTCTATTTTGACTGACAACTGCTAAAGGTTCAACGGTTGAAGGCTCTTGGCTTTCTGGTGAGGCTTCAGTGGTTAAAGGCATTGGCTTTCTGTTTTTACCAAACAAGAATTAAGTTTTGCTTGCCTCCTGTGTTCATTGCCCTCTTCCTCTCTGAGAGGGCGATTGTTGCTGCTACCAGATAGTCTTGGTAAATTAAATCATTTTTTGCCATGAAAACAACAACGTTATTGAAGAAAATGTTTCACTTATGGCATGGCACTGTGGTATAATGCAAGGCAAAGAGCACATGGCCTGTTTAGCTTGACCAGGCCTGGATGGGTCCACTTTAGACAGGCAGTAAAAATCCCCAAATTTTAGCAGGAAACTACAGTCTTCAGCCTGTACACAGTTTTTAGTTAATTTGTATTTGTTACAGTTAGATATTTCTTTAGAGATTTTATTATAATGAATCTTTTTACTATAATTCTTGGTTATTCTGTACAATAATCATAGGCCCCTCCACATGCCCCTCATCCCCCAGAAAAATTTGACAAAAATATTAAGACTTATTTCTGGATATCCAGTTCAGTGTGTTTGGATAACCGAGCTTGTACAGTACTGAAGAAATGGAAAATAGTACTAGTCAAAAACTATATAACTATAACCAATCACAACAAGGGTTGTGACAAATTCATAGAGAATAGTGAATGAAGACATGTGAATAAGGTAGCGAGCTTATACTAAAGCTTCATCTTTGAGCTCACTTGTTTTAAAAGCATAAAAGGGATAAGGCCAAGAAATAATAAATAAAAGAAACAAGATGCTGAATTTTGAGAAAATTTCTTGATCAAGGAACGGAATTATCAATCTCTATATATATAAAAATATCATTTGAATTAAGCCGATTGGTAGCTGATATGCAATTCAAGGTATTTGTGGACATATGCAACTATGATGAAACTCTTAAAGGTGACTAACAAAAATTAGTACTGCTTACCCAAAATATTATCTTTTTCTAAACTCTCAAGCTGATCCAAAGGAACAAAGTTGAACTGCATAGCAGGGATTGCCGTTACTTCATGACAGGGTGTTATCTGAAAAATAAATCTCAAAATAAGGTGCACAATTTTAAATCAGGCCTGCAAAATACAAGGCTGTCACTCACAACCAGGCTTTTTTTTAATGTCCTTTTCTGCGAGATATCATGGCAACATGCAAATCTTTGGGTTACTTGAACTCAACAAAAACTCTTTAAAAGAAACATTTACTGAAGAATTTTACATCTTAGACAGTGAATGTAGTATGAATGATTGAGATGTGTATGACAAGGAAGAAACGGACAATGGAAGGATAGTGTGAGAGAAGACAGGATGAATGTGCTCAGATGCGGACATGTAACCTTTTCTTTATAATCCAACCAAGCTCTGAACACGTACAAGAACACTTTACCTCAGTCATCTTATTGAAAGACATTTCATAATCATTGTTGAGGTTTGAGTACTGTTTGTTAGCAGATTTGAGGGTGGCACTTGTAATGAAGTAAACTTTATTTATCTGCAATGAAAAAGGAATCCCGATTAAAAAAACATTAAAGTTTCATAAAATATATTTTTTACAACACAAATTTAAAGGTATAATTTGAATGAGTGAATAGAACAAACATACATCCATACATATAAATATGGGGGTTGGTTGCCTCTCACTACAACTCTGATTCCTAATAGTTACTCATTATCTTCCTAGTTTCCCTATGCTTTTCCAACTAGCTGATCAGCCTCTTGTGGGGAATATTGAAACAATCAAACTTTAAATACATCTTCAAATATTGAATTCAACGTTAGAAAATAAAAGTATTTTTAAAATACAATTTATACAACTACAGTACTGGGAATATTTTCTTTAAGATCAAGGCATGTATGTAGTGAGATTTATTGTAGTAAGGGCAATTAACTTTCTAGAAATGGCTCAAGGACTTAACCTCATGTATTGTCATGTTCAATGGTTCTGAAATCTGCCTCCTGTGATTGAATGACCACTGGGACCTTCACTACTCTACCAAGCATAAGTACTGAAATTGTCATGTATAAGCTCAAAGACACTTACCAGCTATCACAAGGATAAAAAACTAATTCAAGTGAAAACAGTAAGTAGTCATGGCATGGATAACTTATGTCTAACTACCCTTTGTTATCATCATTCTCTTAGTCTTTAATTGTCTATATGCTCTTTACAAGTCATTACCTTACCTCAATCAAATCAAAGAATTTGTCCACTTGTTCATTAAAAGCTGTTGCACGAATTTCTCCAGATTCATCGAGAAGATCCATGGAGAAAAGTTTACCTTCACCCCTAGAGTTGGACCATGTTCGAATAGCTGACTTGTTGCTAACTCGAGCACATATGGTCCACCTTGGTAACAAATTAGTGTGTTAATTTCACTTCTATTTAGGTTAAATGAAAGAAATTGGCTAGTAGTACAATATTATGGCATGAGATTTGTATTATGAATTCTGATAAAATCTAATGATGCTATTGTACTTTTTTATACACTATGTTAGTAACCTTCAAAGTCCAGCTTTAGGCAATTAAATGTAACCAATTACTGTGTCCAAAATACTTGTGCTTCGGAGCGCAAATTTACTGCTCTGATAAGTGGGTTAATATGCAAGACATCATCTGTAAATATTAACGCTTAAACTGCGGTTATCATCACACGTTTCATGGGGGTAATTCTGTTATACTTTAATTTAAACTACTACTGTCTGGGTTTTACACAAATGATGCTTGTATGGATACATGTCAATATTGATGTAGTGGAGTTTATGCCACTATTTTTTCACTATGATGTAGTGAAAGTCCTACCATCATTTCATGATTGCATTTGCTATCCATCCTCTGGTGACATTCTATGAATCTCATCCTCTGGTGAATGAATAACTTTGAACAACACGGGAAACATCTCCCGTCACGCAGGGTGCAGTCGCACCTCCACAGCTCTCCCGTATCATCTATTGATACTGGTAATGGCTCAAATGGGCCACCACTTACGGGCTATTCATGCCCGTGCCACCTTTTGGGTGGCTTAATCTTCATCATCAATCAATCAATTTGAACAACATTCATTCTATGAATGAACGCCTGTGAAAGCTCTGGCAACATTCATACGACTGAAAGTTCTGGTGACAATCTATGAATGTCGCCAGAATAACATAACCCTTAGATCTCTTTCTTTGCTAGTTTTTTTTAATTCCTTTACACATAATTTGTAGGTTGTATGTGGTCTATTTTCTCCAATTCCACATTCCATAACTTGGCATTTATTCACATTGGCATGTGGCAAATGGAATGTGGTGCACTGAATGAACTGAAGCACTGTGGTGCTCCAAGCATTTATTTTATCTAGAACAATTTAAAGGGCATGACAATCTTCTAGGTCTCCAATCTTCCCTAGAAGCTTATCATCATCAGCAAACATGTTCATATAAATCAATATTCCTTCTGGTATACCTATCTACTAGCAGAAGGAGATAGCACCACTAGACGGTGCTATCTCGACTGTGTTTATTACGTGTGTGTCAGGGACAACATCAGTATCTAGATTCCAGCTCCAGACAAAAATAAACAAAAATGTAGTTACACAAAAATAGATTAATTGAAAAAAAGTATGACCAATTAACTATTGTATTTTAAGCATATACTTTTTGTAAGGCTTACTTATTTTGGTATGGAGTAAGAGAAGCAATTGGATGAACATTTCCACCAGATGGAGTTTTTGCAGGGGACACCCCTAGGTTTGGTGTGTTGCGCTGTCCTAGGGGATTACGTGGTGAAGGGGCACCTGTAAATGTGTCCACATCAGGTTAAATTATAAAAGGTTGTAAAAGTGAGTGTTTCAAGATAGCAAAAGAAAAAATCTGGTGAATACAACTATAACCAGAAAAAAATAAATTAAGAATTTTTTTTATTGCAGGATATTGGTTCCAATGAAAGACATTCCATAGTACAAAACACAGGAGTGATGGGGTGGTGAGAGCACTTAAGATATGTATCACCATGATCAACTATCAGGGACCTAGGGAGTGAGACCTAACTCTTTATGACATGTCACTTACCCTTTATCACCATACACACATTTTAAAGCGCTTGACGTTTAAGTTCCGTTTTGTACTTTTTCTTAATTAAACCAACCAACCACTTCACCACAAGCTTTCCTCTTTCTTCACCTCCATTGCTTTACCTTTGACATGCTTCTTTAAATAATCTACTTAAAAAATTTAATATTAAAGCACATAATGCAAGAGATTGGTGAACCAAATTTTATTTTACAAAAATATTAACACATACTAGTGGCTGCCATGGAAGGCATTGGTCGAGAAGGCTGCTGCGGCTGCTGTTGAGCTCTGCTTTTGTTAGGATCATAACTCACTGGTTCTCCCAGTTTGATGCCCACGTCTTCACCAGATTGTTGCACCGTTAAATCAAGAATGATCAGCACCTACAAAATAAATATAATTGTTTATTATGACAAACTATTTCTTTAAGGTTTCCATATGTTAACTAGTGAACCTGCAAGAATTTGTCTAGTTTGAAAATTCAGGAGTGATTTTGTTAAACTAAGAATTTATTTTAATATAGACAAGCCTTTTATATAAATTTATTTTAACAAGACATTTACAAGATAACTGCTGAATTTACAAAAAAAAATATTCCCAGTACATAGTATGAAATCTAAAGCTATAACTACAGTACTGCAATACTGTGCCTTTACAATATTTACAATAATTAATTTTTAAAACTACTAACATCCGTTTCTAAAAATACATGTGCATGCTTTATCTGAATTATAAGAGATATTTTGTTGTTGACATTAGGGCAATCAAGAAAGGAATCTATGGTTCCCTATGCCAACAGATTTCCTAACATTATATATTCTTAAAAACAAATCTTCACCCTTTCATGGTACACACACAAAATATCCTTACATCACTACAACTGCCCAACCTACACTCTGTACGGAGCACAAACTGGTAAGAAAAGCCACTATATAACTGCTTATAGGCTAACCTTTCTTAAAATGCACTAATGCCTACACTGTACAACAAAAATCTTCCTTAAACATATAATTTTAACTTGATAATTGTTTCATATAACATAATACATATTAACCTAATACTGACCGACCACAGTTTGTGTGACAGTGGGGTTGGAGAACTACTGAACCATTAGCCAGAGTGCATGGGGGCAATGCTTAAAACCCTGATTGGGCATCATTTGCAAGCCTCAGGAATCCTAAAGGGTTCAGTGCAATTCCAGGTTGCATTGCTTTTGACCATGTCGTAGCATGGTGGTCTAGGGCACTAGCTTGGAAGTCCCAAGTGAGCGGGTTCGAATCATCCTCATGGAACCTACTGATTTTCTCATTGATACATCATATTAATGTGAATTCATTGTGTATACAAATAATAAACTCATCAACTAAATTGGCTTCTAGGGCACACTTCAGATGAGTTGGTGTAGGATACTGCTCTTACTTGCAAGTTCACTAGGTACATAAATGACATTCCTAATGAGCCCAAACCTTTGTTAAGAGACAACACACATCATCCACAGTTTACATATTTTCCTTTATCTCACCTTCTTGTTATCCTGAACAGTATTACAAACATAACGGTTCATCTGTATTATGCAGTTATTGGAAATCTCTCCAGTGGCAACCTTGCTGTTGAGCTGTGTGGCTAGCATAGCGAAGCTGCTTGACCACTGGCCATCCGACACCAGCAGGCGGTATCGTTCTTGAGCACCACTAGGGATGCGCTTCATGGTCTGTGGGAATTTGCATCAATTACATAAGAGGAAGAAATATAATTAAGCTAATAGAATATGTAGTGCATTAAACAGAAGCAAATTAAAACCTAGTCCAGAAATCCATTAAATAAAATACCATATTAAATGTGCTTTTCTCACTGATGAAAGCTGCAGGCCATTTATTATTTGTCCAAGCCAGTATGTATGATTATATGGTACTATACAGAAAAAAATGACCTGTTTCAGAAGTTTGCCTTAAATAGACGAGAAAATTTTTGTTCACGGTTTTAGGTCATACCACTGGCAGTTTGAGTCGTCATAGCCTACAGTCAACAGCAGGTGGTCTAGCACTAGATTAGACAAAATGATTATCATAATTTAATTAAAATCACAATGCTAAATATTACATACTCAACAATTGATCAAATGAGGGCAAGAGCTGATGAGTAAGTTGGTGTATGCAAGAAGAGGGAGGAGGAGAGACAAGGGGCGGGGAGAGGAGAAAGTGGGAGTGAATAAGGGAATAAGGGAGGGGGAAGAAAAAGAGAAGGGGAAAGGGAGAGAAAGAAAGGGAATACATACAGTATAGGAGAGAGAAGTGGGACATTTATACGAGCATCAATACATTTGAAAATTTTCTGCAATATTCCTGGGTGTAATTTCATCTAACACTGCAAGTACATTTTTTTTGTCTTTTGGTTCATGTGGTGACCTTACCTTAATGTCTGACAATGAGATGTGACATTAATATTCTGGAACTGGAAAATATTATCCTGCAAGTTGATAATATTTTCTTGTAAAATACATGTCACTGTTTAGATACAATATATGGATACTAAACTGCCTATTTTTGCAGACAACTGATTATACCTTAAATAAATTTAACATTTCTATAAAAATACTGTAGCATTGCAGCAAATTTATTATAGTATCACCATGTATTTTGATTTTAAAATATTGTGAGGGCTGGAATCTCCTCCAGCATTTAAATGTTAAAGAAATAAGAGTAAACAAAGATGAAACAGTTTATAATATATACAGTAAACTTACCAAAATCTGAAGAACTGGGTTCTCTGGATGAGCCCCCTCAATTATGTCCTGCAAAGAATAATTCAAACAATCATTTCTGCACTGATCACAATGCCTATGTAAAGCAAGTAATTCCTGTTAATGCAAATTATCTTTATTATATTGTGAAGCAATAAAAAATATAAATAAAAATTCGGTACAGTACCTTAAAAATTCTGAAAACTTAAAAGTCAATAATTCAAAGTTCCAAAAGGAGATCCATACTTTCCAATGCCCTAATGGAAAACCTTGTGATTATATAGATGTTATACATTATTTAAAGGACCGTGCATATGGACACGATTGCATTAATAGACATTCTCCATTGTGGGATTTATTTCTTTATAGCAAGACTTGGCATTCACATGTAAGTGACTGCTACATTTTCCACTTTCACAATGCTTTGCTCTTTTGCATAATGTAGCATTTTTCTACCCCCATCCTTCCAACAGGAGTCAGAATGACCACATTTGAGATATGTAGTGTCAGCATGAATGTGGTCAGAATGACCACATTTGAGGACCTGAAAAGTCCATGGGTGATAGAACTGCAAATACACTGCAACATAAAAAATAAGGACCTCTTTATAACAATTTTTGTTAAATATCAGATCACCCCCCCCCCTGCCAAAAGAGAATGTTGACTGTAGGAATTAAGCACTCTACAGGAACTATGTATAGACTTATGTTTAGCAAATGATAAGAATTTGGCAAGATACTCCTGTGTTTAACCCTTCAATAAAAAATATAATTCTTAGATATAAAAATAATCTGTTTAGTATTGCAGCATCCAAAAAATTTACCAGGATGTAACCAGAGGCCATCCCATCCCACAAACACAAAGACGTTAGGATGTGATAGGTAAGGTAATTACAAGGAGAAAGCATTAAGCCAATAAGACTGTATACAGTATCTCCTGGGAAGGGAACAAAGACAAGAAGTTGGAATTTGAGGATGGAGTGAAGGAATGATGCTCAACTACTTGGACCATATTGAGGAAGGAATGCAGACCCAACAAGAGTCGCTGTACTGAGCAGTCAGTGTCAGAGGGATGGTCAATACCACTGTCCAGGTTTGCTTAGAGAGCAGTTGTCATAAAACTTTTTTATTCATTTATATATACAAGAGTTCTTACATTCTTGTAAAGCCATTAGCAAGCACAGTGTTTCGAGCAACACACAACGTTCACCCATTCACTGCTGGATGAACATAGGCTACAGTTCAGGATTGGCACCCAGTCAATCCTCCCTGGCCAGGATACGAACTCAGACCAAAGCTCTCGCGAAGCTCCGGGCGAGTCTTTTACCACAGCGCCACAGGGACTGCAAAAAAAAAAAATACTAATCTCAAGCGTCCCCTATGAACTAAAACAGTGACAAAGTATTAGGATCCCGGTCTCGATAGATGAATAACGAAAACAATGAACTAATGCCGTATTTCCATGCTCGTAATAGCAAAAATTAAGAGGCTTTGTACATCTTAAAACACGTGAGAAAAAGTACACATTTGTTCTTTAGATGGTGCAATCATGCCTCGTCATACAAGACATAAATATTGTCAATGTGGCCAGCGGTCGGGGCTTACAAGACAGGAGACAACACTATGGACCGTAAATAACAATAACTCAAGAGTCCACCTCCGCCACACACCAGCAGCCAGTTTAATCATCAACACAACCCATCACCCACACCTTCATGACACGCATGCAACAAACACGAGCAACTCACGGCGATCACTCCTGTGCTTAAGCCAGTCATGGTTACGGGCAGTGTGGCGTGTAGAGGGAGAGAGAGGGAGAGGAGGGCTGGAGGTGCAGTACAGGGAAGCCTCACCAGACCTCACCACTCTCAAAACACCTTTTGGCGGGAGCTGGTCGGGGAGGGCAGAGCGTAGGCTGGCTGCGTCTTACTCTCAGCTGCTGCACACTTCACCACATATTCACCCATATCTTCACCCTAACTTTTGTCTCTATATACATTATATCATTATCATTATTTTATTAACGTCTCTGTAACAATTACTATTAAAATATAACGTGGGTAAATCAAAGATGTGAGAAGATTTAAATTGAACTTAATATTTAGACACATTTTACTCCCCCCCCAACCCTCTCCCACGTCAAAAAAATATTAATATATTTACTCTTACTTAATAATAATAATAATAATATTTTATTTAGGAAAAGTACATACATAGATGCAGTTACAAACATTCTGATTGATTTATAGATAGAGCTAGTACATACAATACCTAAAGCTAATAGTACGCATAGCGTTTCAGGCAAGGATTTATTTACTCATCTCACATTCTTCATAAGTTAGGGATAAAATATAAATGCAGTTTTCTTACAAATAATGGTCATAATAATATAAAACAAATATGGATACAATTATATTTTGTGAAGCATTAACTACCTTGTATTTCAGATTTTAAATATTGTGCTGCCTATAATTTGGATGAAAAGAACTGAAAGCATTGCAAATTATGGCTTATTTACATCTGATCCACATATGAAACTTCCAATGACAATATATGATGCAATATACTAAACATATATTTCATTGGCTAATTTGCATACATTCTATATCAGAGTAGGTAACTGCAGAAGACCTATTGGCCCATACGAGGCAGCTCCTATTTACATCTACCCAAACTCCTTCGTATATATGTCTAACTTACTTTGCAGAGCTCTATATGTACCTTATATACGTTGGGAAAGTATAATAATAATTAGTATGTGGCAAAGGCTCCTGCAGTACATCGGGAACAGGATTAAACATGTACATGTCTACATGCATGTGAAATCATGTCCTCTGTAGGTATATAATATACAAACTTCCAGTCAATAGCTGCTAGCCTACCCTAATTTGCACTTGACAGTATGTTATATATCTATAGGGCTCCATTTTCAACATATTTATTTCTTTTTTACTTTGTTTAATATGGATCCTAGCTGCGATATCCATCTTATGGAACCGCTTACCCGCCGAAGGCATAAATGCCAAAACCCTGCTACAATTCAAGATAAAATCATCAGGATAAATGGTGGAGATCTTTGACAAGCTGCCGGCTTCCTATCCCCGTCGAGACCACTAGAGAGATAGTGGCCCCCTCAGGCAAATTCAGGAAAAATGTTGGTGGTTTGGGAGGGGGGGGATCAATCCCTGTGAGGATGGCTCATAACCCATTATCCTGCGGATTCAATCCACAACCGGGATGGAACTGAACCTAATAAATTCTCTTTAAACTAATTAAATTTTATATATATGCTGAAGTAATTACATACCATTGTTATTTGGCCATCACATATCTAAGATCAATATGTTAAAATATTGGAAAAATAGGAGGATTAAAATGTGAAGAAGGCTGAAGCCAGAGCCAGAGGTAGGAACACGGACAGAGTGGTCCTGCTCATGTAAACATGGCTGAGTTTGGGGCCCATATTACCATCACAGCAAGGAACCGTCCCTCAATATTCGATGTCGTGGCCCAAGATGGTCTTATGTCCACCCTACAGCCAGCTGTGAAACATGTTCTGAAGGTGACTTTGTCAACTGAGGCTAAAATATACTAGTGTTAATAGTGCAGGTTTCTCGGAGGATATTAAAGTTTTAAGTTTCCAGGGAGGAATTATGATGATTGTGTTCTCGTCTCTTCCCAGGCATTGCCTATGGTCTTGACTCGTGTATGACACAACATTTGTAAACATTGTTGATTGTTTAATACTTAGTGTCAATGTATTTGTGTGTGTACTCTGCTCTTGGAGGAGTATTGCCTACTCCCACTACCAGCCATTTCAACAAAACTCATTTTCCAATGCTCTAAAATAAATAAAATATATATATTTATTGTTAGATTTAGCTGTGTTGGCTAAGATTGGGTGAGGCTACTAAGATTTTAAAAATACATTAGAAAATTGTCATGGCAATGAAGGGCTGTGTATCCATTGTATGCAGTTTTATATAGCGCATATCCTAAACAATGGGTTCTTACACATTATTTACACACTTGAATATTTCTTCACTGTGTTACGATATTAAATTAAATCATTAAGTATTTAATAAAACCCTGCATCACATTCAGAAATAAAAGCATTGAATAAAAGGGAATGAATGATGTTTTAAAATATTAGGTTAATGTTTTGTGCTTTCCAGGTGATAGCAGAAAGCAATCCTGAGAAATATGGATGGTGTCTGAAGTATAGCAGTGAATTATTTGTAGCATTTAATCTTGTTATACAACATCACTACTTATCTAATTATGGTATGTAAATGTAAAATTGTATATTGTATTTATTTTCCTCTCCTTAATCTGTTGATTATTTTTCTTTTGATAAATAGCTATCTCCATTTATATATGCTTATTAATTTTCATGCACACAGATTTATTAGCTTTAAGGCCTCACAAAGTAGTCCTGCCTTTATTTTAATCTGAAGATTTTGTCACTGGAGCATTTCGTTTCCATGTACTGTACTCTAAAGTGCCTCAAGCATGTCAGTTTCAGTGAGGAACCAAGTTCAGTATAAAATGCAAAGCTGTGTTTCCAAAAATTCACTGGAAAAAGAAAAACCATTCCCAAACTAACCTTTAAAAGAAGATTTGTCCCTTGAGGATCAGGTAAAATTTTTAGAAATGACCCTGGACCCCTCACCTACAGTAACTAAAACACAAAGTCATAAGCCATTGAATGTACTATATACACTGGGTGTCTTTTCCCCAGCACAATGAATTATGTATTTATGTAATGATGATGATAATAGTACTAATGTTGTACTTTATTCAGACATTGAACTTCATATGTTCAGAACATTTTTGAGTGTTGCCTTCTTTTAGTGATGTCACTATTAAACATTTTTGCATACTGGCATTAACTACAGATACCATGTAGATATAAGAACTCCATTCTATTGATTTTTTTTATAAATAAGACAAATACTTTTTGGCATTGTTCCATTATTATTAAATACTGTAGTGGATTGTAGCATTAAGCAGTCCATCCACTATGTAAGTGTCTGTCTGTGAGTTGGTCTGTTCGAATGTGACCAGTGATATCTCGTGGTAACATTCTGGAGTAACACCAGAGGGATCAGCTATACTATTTCAGCACTATATATGGCCCTGAGATATGATGTAGTCCCTATGGCACATGTGCCATATATTGCCTGAGGGACTGTGGGTCACACGTCTTAAGGCTTTAATGGAACATACCCTATTGGTGACAGAATAATGTGCTCAGAAAGGTATTTTGCACTAGCTCAAAGCTTGTCTTTTCTCATTATATCCTGAAATTCTCAAGGCTTCTTTGTTAATGTTTCAGGAGCATCATTTGCTGAAAATTTTTATGATCTGAAGAGAGTCCCTCTGAAGACAGAAAGGCACCTAAAACCACTAACTCTGTCAAATACTGCATACTTGAAGTCACTATCAACAATTGTAGCTTTTCCATATTTTTTGAGTCAAATGGACAGCATTTATCAAGATGTGCAAGATAAGGATGCTGATGGTAGACTTTCAGATAAGGTAATATCAAGAGAAGTACATAGTGAGTTTGACAAAATATTAAAATACAGTATGTATTTTATATTTATTACTCAATTATTCTAACTCTAATTGATTTTATTTTTCTGTGTAGCCAAAAACATAACTTGACATTATTGTCCTGTTTCAGGGATGGATAAATGACTTGCAGAAGCTGTTGCTGAAACTGTGGCCTTTTGTGCATTTCTCATGGGAGCTCCTGACACTTACATTTTATATCAGGTAAACTTACTTGTTACCTTTAACTAAATTATGAAAATATAGGTTAAGATATAAATTTTTTTATTTAATAACAAGAAGGTTGCTTCAAGAAAAATCAATACACAGTATGTATAATTCATACTGTACTGTATATGTATATACTATTTACTATTTGTGCCTGCAGGATCGAGCTATTAGCTCATGATGCATGTTCATCTTCATTTCTATGGTGATCAGGTGGCTGGTTGATGTTCCACCTATGGTCCTTCCCACGGCAACAGTATGAAGTCTGGTGGTGTGTATTCTGCCATTTCCTCTCCTGTTGTCATTGCTCTTCAGTTTCAGTTTTGGTTTTCTTGTCTTTTATTTCTTGGCTTTTTCTGGATTGGCATCTTATGCTGAATACCGTCACCTTGTATGAGGAGGCACTGGCAGAGTTGCTCCAGCTTGTGTTTGGGGTTGATGCTTCCTCGGGCCTGTTTCATAAGCTTCCTTGGGTGCTGTTTCACCTCCTGCCTCCTCATGTTCCATCTAAGCCTCCTTAGTCTTTGGACGGTCTTAATTTCTTCTGCTCATTTTCTGGTGTCTCCTTTGGTCCGTGATTGTTTTCTTCAGGCTTTGTTTTTGGTCTCCCTCACCTCTGGTTGTTGCATGGATGTGCTTCATATCACAGCTCATGTCTTAAATTATACCCCACAACATAAATATTTCTGGTACAAATAACTTGACTATCCTCCCATTCCATTCTATGTCTTTGCTCAAAATATGAGTGTGAACTTCCCACATCATTAAAATGAATATTACTAAATCATTTTAAGAGAAGTGAAGCATGCACTTCATTACACCTTATGGCTTCTTAATCAGTTTACAATACAAGACAAATTCCTTTTTTTCCCATTCTCGGTTGAGTTTTAGTGCTTGTATAGCTGTCAAAATTTCTGATATAAACAATGATGCTATTACACGTAGGTGGACATTAAATGTTATCAAAGTAATTAAATGTACACCCTGTACAGTACAAATTTTTGAATCATGAGTGTAGATTCTGTGCATATATCATTAACAGTATTTTTACAAAAAGAGTGTTTTATCATCTTGAAAGAACAAAGTCTTTGACTCTACAACAATGAACTTAAGGAATTGCCTTGGGGAGAGACTGAGTGACCAGCTCAGACAAGAGTACCAGATTTATGCTCTGCTTTATTTCTGAGGCAGTATACACCGTTGCTCCCACTCCCACCCTTTCTTTCTCAGCTCTCTTTATTTGGTCTGCAGTTTTTATTTTGTGCTTTGGTTGCATGAGGAATGGGAGGGAAACATTGTGGTGAGACCTTCCTAACTGGTGGTGATTGGTGGTAGTAACCTAAGGGTAGCTTGGTAGTTTGGCATCGCAAGTCTTGGAGATCTATGTTGCGGAGTTGCACCTTGGGTAGGCTTTTGGGTTTCAGGGCAAGCACTTTTTCTTTCTTCATACTTGGTTGGATTGAGTATTCTCCAGTGTCTACCCGGCATCGGTATAGTCCAGTGGAGATAATTTTGAAGTTTTTTTTTATCAGGTTGGTGTTGAATGTTGACCTGCCTGACTATTGCTGATGCTATGAAAAGGCTAGTAGAATCTTGCTTTAGGGAATGACTGAGTGTACTGCTTAGAAAAGTACTTTTTATAAACTCAAAAATACTTTTGTGATTTAAATATTTATAATATTTATACTATTGTGAGATATGTCTGATATAGGGGCTGGGAATACTTCTCTTGATCAGCTGTCATTTAAACAATGTATAAAAAGTTTTCTGGTCAATTAAAAGAACTTTTGCAAATGTACATTTTTCATTAGGAACAAATAATGACTTACTTTTTTCAGATATTTAATAGGGAAGAGTCGATTTCATAGTCCTTTATTGCTACTTTGTGGAGTTCGTCTTGAAAACCTTGACAAGGAAGACTATGAAATCATTGATATGAGAACAGAAAAATTGCTCTCCTTCAGAAGTATAAGGTAGTATAAAGTAATATTATATGAGTGCAAGAATGACACATTATTTGGAGATAAAATAGGGAATTGAGTTATTTGAAATGCTCTTATCTGAGCATCCACTTGCTTGCTTCCCAAGCTATTACCCAAGGCCCACCCCTATAAAGAGACTGTTACAGATTTTGAAACAGAAGTTCTATGCTTACCTTCCTAAAAGTAACTTTGATTTATCTTAATTTTGTATTTAACTTGTCAATCTTTTGTTTTCCCAGAGGCCTACAAGATCTTGGTCAGTGGCTAATTGAAAGAATTGGTTCTTCCTTGATGAACTCTTTAGAAGTTGGGGCTTTCTTCCTCCAGTTTCTCGATTGGTTTTATTCAAGTAGTAACACTCCAAGATCCCTCATAACACAGCCCATCCCACCACCACCTCAGGTGCAGTAAAAGTTGTGTGTACAAAGTTTAATAGAATAACTATTGAGTGTTTTGTCACTTGTAATACCACTGCAAGAAGTTCACAAAGTTTGGTATGTATGGTAGTAACTGATGCTGGAAATTCAACTAAATGTTCATTCTAGTACAGTAGTCGTAATGGCTTGGGGCTTTCTCCTGATGATTCCCTCCTCATAATTCAAAAAATCTAGCCTTTTATTTTACTGCCTTGTAAGTAAAATAGGCCATATTGTAAGAATTGCGAGGTATACAAATAAAAACAGTTATATAAACAACATAATGCTTTTATGAAAAGTACTACCTTTAGTTTTTTGCATTGCTATTTTACCTTGTATAAACAAACCTTAAATGCTGTAATGTACAAGATATTTCAGACTGTGGGAGTACAAAGAATTGGTGGCTTGAAGACTGAAAATTGTCCAATATGCCTGAAGACAAGAAGGCAAGATACTGTTCTGTCTGTTTCAGGGTAAGTAGTTAATGGGGATCAAACAAATGTGTGTTTTTGTGTATATTTCACATTAATGTTAAAACTTTACAAGAAAAAGTCACAATTATACAAGATTAGTGGTAAAAGACTTTCACTATGAGAGAGAGAGGAGGGAGAGAGAGAGAGAGAGAGGGGGGAGGGAGAGAGGAGTGAGGGAGAGAGAGAGGAGTGAGGGAGAGAGAGAGAGGGAGGGGGAGAGAGAGAGAGAGAGAGAGAGGGGAGAGAGAGAGAGGGGAGAGAGAGAGAGAGAGGGGAGAGAGAGAGTGAGAGAGAGAGGGGAGAGAGAGAGAGAGAGAGAGAGAGAGAGATAGGGGGGGGGAGGAGGAGAGTGAGAGAGAGGGAGAGGTTGGGGGAGGTGTTTATACCAGGTTAAGATCACCTCACTCACAGTACTGTTATAGTACATAACTTTGCATGGCCAGCAGTAGTATTCTTTGACCCTGGTGCAAATTATCTCATTCAGATTACAGTGTTGAAATTGAGAACTGATGAAACCTTGGATTCCACAATGTGTAATTTACCATAATCGATTATGAAGTTTGGTCAAGGTGTGCCTGCAGTACTTTACAGTCCACCTCAGTTCTTACTCTCATGATCTGTATCCAGTAATTTTGCACTTCACATTTCATCCCTGTGTGCCAATTTGTTATATTCCCTCATGATTAAAATCCCTAAGTATCATAGCTGTAGATCCTCTTGCCACTATAGATGGAAAAACCCAATATAGTATTTACCTCGTGCATAGTTTTTTCAATAAAGCATTGACTTAAATAATGATAAAGCTGCCATACTTAAATATAGTATGCCCATGTAGTTACTCATGGTTTGTATTTTATTACTGACAGTAACCTAAATGTTGGTCTAAATGAGATTCATGCAGGTATTGGCTTCATGTTACAGGTATGTGTTCTGTTATAGCTGCATCTTGCCTTTTGTGAGACGGGAAGGCAAGTGCCCCGTCACGGATTATCCGGCATCTACTACTCAGCTCATCCGAATATACCAAGAACTGTGATTCTTTTTGTTTTGTACAATTGTAATTTTATATATTATTTAGGACAGTGTTATACTTATTTTAAGGAGATAATTTTCCAGAATGGATTAAACAAAAATATTTATAAAATGATCATAAAATATTATATTCATTAAATCTTTTAAAATACTATGTTCATAAAATATTATATTAATAAAATAATAAATGGCTATATTTTGTAAGACAAAATAAAAAAATCTGAAATTGTCATTTTGTTACCATAACCCCTTCATCTGTGTCACAACCAAGGATGTGATTGCTATTATTGCGTAAGCCGAGCATCACAATCAGGAATGTTTTCATGTGCCATACAAGATTTAAGTCCCATAGGGTAAATGGGACAAGAATACACTGCCTGAGGTTGGTAATAAACAGCCACCATCTGTTTAATAATCCTGAGCAGGCAGAATGGGTGGGAAGGCCTCGTTTTATATCGAGCTACCAGAGAAACAATGGGCAGAGTTTCTTTCATCCTATGCCCCTGTTACCTAGCAGTAAAATAGGTACCTGGGTGTTAGTCAGCTGTCACGGGCTGCTTCCTGGGGGTGGAGGCCTGATCGAGGACTGGGCCGTGGGGACAATAAAAAGCCCCGAAATCATCTCAAGATATACAGTACCATGAACGATGCAGCCCCCTCAAGCTCTTGAGGTCGACATGTGGTGTGCATCACAGTACTCTATCACTTACTGATGGAAAAAATTAATAAGGAACTGCTAGAAACAGACACTGATGATTCTGAGATTGATAAAGACTATGAACAGGGGTCAGATGAAAGTGATACAGATAATGATATTAGTGCACAAGTTACAGATCCCAGGGCGAGACCTACATCATTGTGTCACAGCTGAACATCACCACCACTAGCGGAACACTGGCCACCATGTGGAGTCGGTGCCACACAGTGTTCCAATACCCCATGAACACAGGTACGATGATTCATTCTCTGGATTTATAGTTTTAGTAGTGGCACCACTAGTGGTAGCATTTTACTGTATGTGGTGTTACTAGGCATAATTTTACTGTGTCAGCTCCTCGTCCTAAAAAATTATAGTGTGATATTGCATGGGAAAATTGAGGGAAGAATGTCCTGATGTTAAAGTGTGTGTGCCTGCAGTGTGCATAATAGAAGGGGCTTCATATCCTAATCATAGCTTTGTTGGTGATGGGATGCTGCCACAGCCAGAACTGTGGGATAATGTGAATTTTGTTCTACAAATTCCTACATTTGATGAAACAGAAATAGATGTTACAGATGTTTTCACCATATACTGGTGATGTGTGAAAGTGATTATTTTATGGCATACTTTGATGAGCTGCTCATAGAACACATTTAGGAAATGAACAGATGCACGGAAAGATCTTTTGCAAATGAAGGCATACTTGCACATTCATGATTGCAGCATTGGGAAGATACCACTGTGCCTGAAGTATATTTCTTGTGCCTCTGTGTGATGAAGCAGTCAATAAATGTCATCCATGACTGTTGGAACAAAAACTCTATTGTCCTGTCACTTATATCTGGGAAATACATTTAATAATCCTAATCTTTATTCACAAGAATGTGTACAAATACTGTAACATAAGAGTACAGTAATGTACAATTGAAGGAACAGGAGTTACACATACTAATGAAGCCACTATTATGCAAAGTGTTTCGGGCAAAACAGACAAAATTTAACATTGTAAGGGGGGAAAACACTTAAGTCACTTATTATTTTATTTTTCCCATTATTAAGGAATGCATTTTAACTATCAAAGAATTTTATTAATTTATTTCTTGCACATTGGGGGGATGTCAACTATAATAGGGGGTGTAGTGCAAGGGTTAAGCTTCCCCAAAGAAATCTGGGAAGATTTAATTTTGAAGGATGAGTAAATATAGTTTTCTGAGGGTTTTATAATAAAACAAAACATCAGTAGGTAAACGCCATGAAAATGGCATTTTATATTTGTCACTATACTGTATTAACATTTGTATCCCACAAGCAAAAATTCAAATTGAAAATAATACAATAACAAATCTTCTGTCGTACAAGTATGTACAGGTATAAAACAAATTGGTTATGATTACCCATTTATGTTACATAATGGCACAAGATTGTACAATATATAACATTTGACAAATATTACCTGTACTGTACAACATACCTCTATACAAATGTTAAATATATGGGTAATTATTATGCATTTAGAAAAAATATATACATATACATACCTCCACTTCAAGAATCTTTTTATATAATTGTTAACATTATTCATGAATATATATAATGGCTGTCTGACCCATGGAAACATGACCCAATAAATTCAACTATGGGGTTATGGGGTCATTCTTGTATTGCCACCTGTGGTTACACATAGTACATCGGAAAGTGATAATGCTCTATTTTCTAGACTTTTACAACTTTCAGCTTTCTTTTGAATATATTGTTATCACATTGTTTAATCGCATACACGTAAGAAGATAAAATAAGAGAAAAACAAAATAGAGGTACACAAGTAAGGGAAAATATTATTCGGGCAATGGTGCTGTACGAGTGCAGACAATGGTACACTTCATCTTCAAACTGCAAGATGTTCACAGTACAGGCATGTTATTTTAGTATGTACCAATGCTAAAGCACAAAGCAAAAAAAAAAAATTAAGAGATGGACGAGGATTAGGATGCCTTTCAGTAATGGATATTTTTTATCACAACTTTCAAAACTAATGAGTAAGCCTGCTCTTTTTCAGTGAAAAATGTTTTCTACATTTTTTAAATTAATGTGAAATTAATAATTATAATTCCCTTTCTTGTACAAAAGTTAACATTGCCAACATACAAAGCATTGTCTTACTGCAGCACTCTGAATATTAACCCTTGTGATACCTTCATATAGTCCAAAGCTTAGCAGTACTGTAATGCCCAGTGTATTTGATGAAACGTTTTGCCCTAGGTAACAGGAAAGAGCAGCTGAGCAAATACTAAGGTAAGCTAGAAGGCAGGAAAATGAATGAAAAATTTAATTTACTTATTTTATCATAAAACTTAATAATTTACTTTTTTGACAAAAGAATGAGAGAAATATAATGTATTACAAATACCAGCAGCTCACCAATTGTGAAGGTCAACTTTAATTTGGGATGACATATTGAACTAATTTAATTATCATGTGTTGCAATGGCTAACAATCTATAATTTGAATACAAAAAATTATTTTATAATTTCATATAAACTAAAGCTTTGCATCAGCTTGAGCAGTTACAAGAGGTTGGTGGCGAGCAGCCAGGAGTCCAGTATCTGGGGCAGACTCCCTGATAATCTTCTGAAGCTGCTTGAACATTGGGTGTGAAGAGCCACCTGCTAAGCATAGGATCACAGATTCACTTGTAGTCAGAAAAGCTCCACTGTCTCGTAGCCTCTCAAAAGCATACATCCTATGGAAAAAAAGAAATATATATAGACTGTGTGTGTGTGTATATATATATATATATATATATATATATATATATATATATATATATATATATATATATATATATATATATATATATATATATATATATGTGTGACTGTATGTATGTGTGTGTGTGTGTGTATATATATATATATATATATATATATATATATATATATATATATATATATATATATGTCGTACCTAGTAGCCAGAACACACCTTTTGGCCTACTATGCAAGGCCCGATTTGCCTAATAAGCCAAGTTTTCCTGAATTAGTATATTTTTTCTAATTTTTTTCTTATGAAATGATAAAGCTACCCATTTCATTATGTATGAGGTAAATTTTTTTTTATTGAAGTTAAAATTAACGTAGATATATGACCGAACCTAACCAACCCTACCTAACCTAACCTAACCTATCTTTATAGGTTAGGTTAGGTTAGGTCCCCGAAAAAGGTAGGTTAGGTTAGGTTAGGTAGGTTAGGTAGTCGAAAAACAATTAATTCGTGAAAACTCTGCTTATTAAGCAAATCGGGCCTTGCATAGTAGGCTGAGAAGTGCGTTCTGGCTACTAGGTACGACATATATATATATATATATATATATAACTAATCAGCAGAGGCATGGTACTGATCCATATTGCTAATGTAAAGAATCCAAATTTTTTAAAGGAACTTGTTGCATGATGCATACACATACCAAACTGCAACTATGTGCTGAAGCTGTCTGCCTCAGGCTGTATCACCACCAGTATCAGGTTCCCTGATATCTGAACCTTGTACATGGTCTTTATCACTATATCATTAAATTATACTGCAATTATTCATTTCATTATCATTAAGGTATGTTGTGGGCACAAGCTGTATGTTGGTGCCATAAGCTGGTGCTGCATGAGCTACTCACTGTTGCAGTTTCAGAACCGAGGTTTTTACACCCAGAAGGGGTGCCCCTTATTTTGTTACCGTGGGGGTTCACAACGACCCTGGTTGACATGTACAATTGAAGGGTAAAGAAAAATATTCCAGACTAAATGGACCGAGGGCAGGAAGGGAACATCAGCACCCAAGATAACTTATGAAATGGTGCCGAGGATGAATCAATACTGAATGCAAGCAACAGCAGCTCCACCAAAGCCGAACGATGTGAAAGTAAAGCCGAAGAGGTGAAAGTATTAAGCATTAGATGTTGATCCACAAAGAACTAGGACCACCAGATCAGGCACCGAAGAGAGTTGATGGAGAAAGAGCACCATTCTTACTGTTATGTGATGAAAGATGCAAGTAGGACACCAACTATTCAACCACCTGCACACCATACAAATAGTGATAAAGCCATGTCAAAATTGGATCCCCTACCAATCCAGACAAGCAGTTTGGTAGCTCTAGATCAAACCATCAAGGTACATCTCCGGGCCAGTCCAATGAAAGAGGCAGAGTCAAAGAAAAACATCTGGGTTTGGACACTCGGGCCAACTGAGCCAAAAACTAAAAATGAACCAGGCACCATAGAGCCAGAAGGACCACCATGCTGGTGTACATCTCCATTCTGAACAACACATGAAGCAACAACTGAACTGAGCTGGGGGGAGGGGGGGGGGGGATATAGTGAAAACTTGGCCTCGACCAGTCCAACTGGAAGGCATCCGTCAATGAAAGGTGCTGGTTCCACTTTCCAATGGGAATGGAAGTGAAATTTCCCATCTGCAAGAATATTGTACACAACCTGCACTATGAACCAAACTGATAAGCTAGAAGCCAAGCTACACGGGTCCAGGTAGAAAAAGGAATGCGACTCCCCCCCATAGTTCAGGGAATGAATTGCCAGGGAACAGTCTAAATGGAGCCCAGAGACAGGTGGACTGGCTGGGAGCCTAAACCAGCCAGTCCTCAAAACAGTTAAGTCAGGAACCCAGAGAGATGCAGTAGGCTTAGGAAAGATGGGCATTCACCAATGACACAGGCTGAGGGAACATAGTACAGGTATTCTGTATTTTACAGTACAATTTTCATGTACATAATTCTTTATCCTGAAATATATCTTACTTTTATTCCAAGACAATTTTAGACACAAGATACATTTCATGATCTGTGAGGCATTATCAAAAAACACTATTTTAGGATGTAAAAAAAAATAGAGTTTTGTTATAAAAATAATCAGATCCAAGATACAGATTGACTTCTCACAAGTCAACCTGCCCCAGGCCAAGCTTGGGAAGTAGAACTCCCAAAACCCCATCCGGGAACGATCCAAGTACATACTAAAGGATTTTTATTTCAAAAATTTTTCACAAGTCCTAGTACTGGTGTATGCCAAAATAACATACCTATTTGATAGATTGGCATGAATGAAAACATATTATATACCTGTCTATCATGGAGCGTGAAGAGCAAGCATCTACCACCAAGTGAACATCCAGCCCACTCTCTAGAAGGTCTAAAGCTGTTTGCTGAATGCACACATGAGCTTCAATGCCACAAATCACTACTGATTTTATCTGAAAGAAATTTTTGTTAAGTTTTCAGGACAGTCTGCTACTTTTAAACAAATTGTTGTTTTGCTTTTTTAACATTAACATATTAATAAACATTTTATTATTCAATAACACTGAACATTCCTCATAACTGAACATTTGTATGTTTCACTAAATAAGTTGTACCAATATGTTCAGGCCATTAAGGATTTCATTAATACGAGGATCCACTGTATATTAGGGATAAGACCATCATAACTTTGGAAGATAGGGGTGGTTTTCAGTTGGTGAAAAAGGGAGGGAAGCAAGGTACAGCATGCTTCAGTTTAATGTTAGAGGGGCTAAGTGTATATGGGTGAAATAAAGGGATCATACGGTAGATGAAAAATGACCAGGATCTTGGAAGAAAAGTTTGGAACAATATGTGAAAGATGTGAGCAGTATAAGAAAGTTTTAAAAGAGTAAAGGGGGCCTGTGTGTTAAGAGACTATGGGAAGCCTTCTACTGTGAGTGTTCCCTGATGGGAAGTTCCTGTAAGGTTCCCAGGTTCAATTCCTGGGATGGGCAAACAGTTGGGCACATTTCCTTTCATCTGATGTCTATTCACCTAAAAATTTGTCGTTTGTTGCATCCTAGGAAAGATTAGAAGTTGGCTAAGAAAGATCTTTATAAGCCCAAAAGTACAGGCTTCATATCCCTTACAGCAGTTCATTATGTGATAGTTCCTTTATGATATGTGATATCATGTACCCTATATGATAGTTTCAAAGTACATTCTCATGAAATAAATGAGTTTCTAGGAACAGGCTTCAGATGAGCTGAGGTAGGATAACAGCTCTTGCTTGCAGTTTCACTAGGTATGTCATTTGACAGTCTTATGAACCTCAGTCTTATTCAAAAAAAAAAAAAAAAAAAAAGAGAAATCATAAAAATAAGTGATATTGTTTTGTTTTTTATTCTGTAGGCTAATACCTCCCTACCCGAAGGAAGTGGGATATGGGGCAATGATGTGTACAGTATATATAAAACCCCATTTACATACAACAAGTTAATAACCTCTTTGTTCTTGATGATTTCCTGGATTGGAGGAAGATACATCGAGAACTTTGTTTTGTCAAATACTGGTACTTCATTTTCTACAACTTCCAATTCAGGCACAGTGCATCCAAGTCCTGTAAAACAAAATAACAAATTACTATAATGTTTAGTTCACTTTGTCAGTGAGAATCTAGGAATAGGATAAATCAAGAGAATGTAGGAATAGGAACAGGATAAATCGAGAGAATGTAGGAATAGGAACAGGATAAATCGAGAGAATGTAAGAATAGGAACAGGATAAATCGAGAGAATGTAGGAATAGGAACAGGATAAATCGAGAGAATGTAAGAATAGGAACAGGATAAATCGAGAGCAAAACTGCAATAGAGCGATGCACTGTACTAAGACAAAACTGTACAGCATCATGGGCCTAAAGTACACACTACATTAGAAATAAGGGGCATGACTATGCAATTGTAGTGGTCACTAATTTGAAATTTTAACCCGATTATTTGTTTTACAAATCATGCCAAAATTTGAAAAAAGAATTCATTAAAGTAATCTGAATTAATTTTTCTAAATATTTATTGGTCAATGTTAATTCTTTGCTGCATTAATGGACGAAATGACATGTTGTAACTCCCAAAGTACAAAATACCCATTTTGATGCATTTGTACCCATGATAGTTCACCACCCTGGAGTACAGTCAAATACAGTTCGACTTATTACCTGGAGTACAGTTTGGCTTTGTTAGCTTAGGTTAGATTTGAGTTAAGGAAGGTAGGATTAGGTAGGTTTTTCAATTCAGGTGGCGAATGATCTTGGGTATGACAAGTGATATTGAACACAGGATGGTTTTAAAACTTTTCTAACCTTACCTAAGCTTGCACGGCCTAACCTTACCTAACAAGGCCTAACCTTATCTAGGTTTACACGGCCTAACCTTACGTAACAAGGCTTAACCTTATCTAGGCTAACACGGCCTAACCTAACCTTGAGCCGGTCGGCCGAGTGGACAGCACGCAGGACTTGTGGTCCTGGGTTCGATCCCAGACACCGGCGAGAAACAATGGGCAGAGTTTCTTTCACCCTATGCCCCTGTTACCTAGCAGTAAAATAGGTACCTGGGTGTTAGTCAGCTGTCACGGGCTGCTTCCTGGGGGTGGAGGCCTGGTCGAGGACCAGGCCGCGGGGACACTAAAAAAGCCTCAAAATCATCTCAAGATAACTTCAAGATAACCTAAGCTAACACGGCCTAACCTTACGAGACATACGGGTTGAAGCATCAGATAAAAAGGCAAAGAGGCGTGCAGGGCCCCATGTCAACACCGGCTGAGTATCAGCTAACCAACCTGAGTTTACCTGAGTTTACCAGACGCCAACATTAGTGGCCTCGTCGAGGACAGGAAGCCGGCGGCGTGTCAACGGTCCCCTCAAACCTGAACATACACTAAACAGCTAGAAGACACCTTACCGCAGCTCAAGAGTCAGCTGTCACAGGGCGACACCACTATACTAATATATACAAGACAAGTACCGATAAGACCCGTAGCCTCTCTCTCACCTTTCGGGTACTGCTCCGTGCACACAATTGGCAGCTCCAGCAGTTTAAAAGCCCTCAGCAATCTGTTGGATATTTCCACTATCTCTGGGAAATACTCTATGTTCTTCCTGAATTTGTCTTGCAAATCACATAAAAATAAGCAAGTATTTTGAGGGACAAGTCTGCCCAAGTTTCTTCGCACTACCGCCGCCATTATCAGCTGCTGTTGCTGGCTGCTGCTGCTGCTGCTGCTGCTGCTCTCCGGCCGCGCTCAGCTGTTGAAGAGTCCCTAAATTGTTTTAAATTATCAGGTGAATTGTGGGGTTCAGTCCGTGAGCCCATTATGTGCCTCTGTAACCCTATCCCACTACCGCCCACAAGATGGGTATGAGGTGCATAATAAATGAACTAAACTAAGGGGAAAGGCGTCAAGCCATTACGACTATATAGCATTTGGGGAGGTGTCAGGATAAGGATTTGAGATGGGACGGGGGGGAAGGAATGGTGCCCGACCACTTATGGACGGTCGGGGATTGAACTACGACCTGCAGGAAAGGAGACCGTCGTTCTACCGTCCAGTCAAGGTATGTGGAAGCTGATCAGAAGGGTCCATAGAATTACCCCAATCATCCCAAATCAGGCCAAAACTACCCAAAACGTATTAGCATTACGTAAGTAATGAAGAAATATGGTATATTTACTTACTATAATGTTGGTGCTACACGTAGAACATGATCAAACCTATTTTTTCTCTGAAATAATCTAATTTCATAACGAAATGAGACGTAAATATGTGAGAGGTGACGCCATAGGAAGTCGACGGTCCAAGCGACAATTGTGTGGAGCGACTTATCCAAGATATATGGTCGCCTGGAGAGTGTTTGCTGCCATAACAGCCTCCTGTACACAGTGATCCAGTCGTCGTATTTCATGGCTCAAATTGTCGCAAATTTAATTGGTAATATTAACAAGTAGAATGTGTATTTATAATAATATTTTTCATAAACAGCCACAAAATATTTAATATTTATTAAAAAAAAGTGTCTGGAAGTTAAATCAATTCCACATGACAATAAATTTGTTATATAGATACTAGCGTTATTCGTTGGTATGCGTTCGCTATTTAAACTACTCCAGTCCTTTTCGTTCATAGAACACCGAACCCTACACGCTCTCTGATATATTGCTTAATTAACAAATATTCACAAATAAAGATTATATTTATATATGTTATCAGAAAGGCAGATATAAAATAGTTTGTGTTAATGCATCACAGAGATTATACCTTATTAGAGAGGAAAAATATTCATATTTTAAACAAGGCTTCTTGGCCGACGCTCTCCCTTTCGATGGGAACTATGACCTTTTGAAAATCAATGTTAATTGAATCTATATATTATAAAAAACGAAGTTTTTTATGTCATCAGAAAGACATATAAGCTGCATGTTAATACTTTGGTATAAATATAACTGAAGTGAAAGTGAAGATATATGCCTTTTTATAGTTACTTGATGGCTCGCTCAGGGAGTGTGAAGGCCTGCACACAAGCCAATCAATTTTATAATTAATGTACATATATGCAAAGTAACGTCAAAGGTTTTTATTTCAGAATGAAGACAGATGTAAGAGGAATAATAAGAGGAAATGAAGATGAAGAAATGATAAAAAGAATGGCAATAGTGGATAGTAGTAACACACTTAAGAATTATTCAGTAATAAATACAAACTCGTCCTTCACCTATGATAAAGGAAAGTCAACTTGGAAGGATTCAATTTACATGAGATTAAGATTAGGATACAAATATATCTGGCAATACGGAGTTGATGTCAGTGAAAAAGATAAGGAGTGTAAATTATGTAGTATGCCGCACGCCCACACCTTAGAACATTATGTATTATAGTGTCAACTTATTGATAACTATAGAAATAAGGAAATAAGTAATGTACCACATCAAATTGTTTGTATGTGTGATAATGGTATGATAGACAGTATACTTAGGAGCTACAAAAATTTTGCCCCAAGAGTGTAACAATTGTATACTGTACTTACTATATTAACCTGCAATGTTAAATGGGATTCTTGTAATGTTAATTGTCTATTTGTACTTACTGAATTTGTGCGCCCCTTGAGGGACTTGAAGTAGAGGGGGTAGAAATAGCCTAAGTTACTCTATCCCTTTGAGATGTATTTTTTTCTTGTCTCAATAAACATACTTGAACTTGAACTATAAATATTTTTGGCTTCCTGATCATAAAGTTACCGCCGCAGTCGAGGGTAAGAGACCGGATGTACCCCATATACAAGCCGCACTAGCTATTAGTTCATAAAAGCTGACAACTTACCCAGATAAACATTACTTCCTAATTATATATATATATGCAAATAATACAATTAAAATGTTTAAAACATGATTATATATATGTATCATGTGGACAGTTTTTAATGTAATTTTTTCTCCTGATATTCGGGTTCTTTATTATGCTTCATCTTGAGGCAAAGCCCAATACCTTACGCCATATTGATGCTCTGTCCACAGATCATTCTCTCTCTCTCTCTCTCTCTCAAATCATATACATTGATGGTTTCCTTCACCGCCACACGGGTGCAGCTGCAAGTGCAGTTGCCTCTACCCATCAGACAGAACTATTTGCCTTGCTTGTTACACTAAAATGTGTACAAGTGTGTGTGTCTATGTATGTATTAACACGATATACTGAACGGGGCGAGAATAGCTTGAGCTACCTCATCCATTTGTGTGTATTTTACCTCAATAAACTTATTTCAATTTCAATTTCAATTCAAGTCTCCAAACTTGATGCATTAATTGTAAGTGATTTTCTACCATCCTGCATTAATTGTAAGTGATTTCTATCATGCTTAATTGCGCGCAACTCTTTAAGACACAATTGTAACATAACCGTGTCTGAAGCTAGACAGAAAACACAACATTATTAGTGATGGTAACATAAGCCATTTCATGTGAATTCCATCTTCGTTGACCTCCGAAACTTGAGGAATGGTCCAGAAAATAGCTACTAAAGTTTAAGTCAAGTGTGAAGATACTTTAGTTGATACTTAGATACTTCCAATAAGTGTAAACATAAGTGCTGACGATGCTACCTTCCTCTATTCAGACCCCAACCCAAACGCACTATATAATAATGAAAATAATAGATTTAAAAAGTCCACTCATGGATGTAAACTAACAAACTCACATCAAACATAAAAAAGACCAACTACTATTTTTGTTCGAAAGTAAATCCTGAAACCAAATTCAACTTCAGATACACAATGTTAACATTAGCAATAATGATTATGGAAAGTTCCTTGACCTATACATAGACAAGAGACTGAACTTCAGCACCCACATACAACACATATGTGGGTGTATACACACACACACACACACACACACACACACACACACACACACACACACACACACACACACACACACACACACACACACACACACACGCACGCGCACACACACACGCACACACGCACACACACACACACACACACACGCACGCACACACGCACGCACACACACACGCACACACACACACACACACACACACACACACACACACACACACACACACACACACACACACACACACACACACACACACCAGGAAGACATTTACAGAGAGTAGGGAATTAATTAGGTATCTGGTAGCTAGTTAAGTGGTTTGGGATTTATATCTTGAGGTACTGTATACAATGTTCACAACATAGCAATGTATAATCATTTCATTGTATACAACACATTTTGGTGAAATCCCACGGTATTCCTAGACCAGAATCATAAACATCTCTGACTTCCCACAGCAAGGCGCCGGGCACCGCGGGCTCCAGGCATGATGATTTATGTTTATTTCTCAGAGAAGTAAACAGCCTGCGGCAAAGCTACCCATATGTGTAGAGCTCAGTACTACAGATGAAGAACAACAACGTAAACATTTTTGACGTTGATTAGCTTGCTCAAACACCACTAATTTCCATAAAATAAATATAGACAAAACATTTCTGCTACAAAAATAAATGAGAGTAAGAATGCTTGTGGTCTCTTGAAGTGCAGGATAATTAAAATAAGTTTTATATTTTATAGATATAGTACTTGTTTACAGACTATATAAATCACCACGTTAATTTCAGTACAACCTAATTGTTCTTTCGGTTATTGAGATTCTGCATTTCTTGGTCCCGCTTCTCAACTCTCCAATAACTGGTATATTACAGTACTGAAATCAATGTATGTATCATTTATATTTTCGGTTTACATTACGACCGTTAATTTATAACCTTGGCGGAAACTGGGTCAAAGGCTCTTGTTGTTCATGGCTCGTCGCTGAGTCGGAACTTAAGATAAATTGGAATTGGATAAATTGGATAAAAAACCATATCAGCGTAAGCGCCCCCGAAGTGAAAGAGCAGTTTAATGCTATATAATAAATGTGTTTTGGAAATAGTAGCTGACGATTTTGTGTTGATATTGCATATCTCTTACCTAATTTGTATTATGAAATATGACATGATAGTGCGTTACAGACTTCAGTTAGGAAATAATTGGACTTGTAATGTGATTACTGATCCATCTGTATCCCAGTCATTTTACTATGTTAATTTTATGTAATTTATTCTTAAGCTTAATAACATTATTTAAATGTGCTAAATTTCCATTTATATATATATATATATATATATATATATATATATATATATATATATATATATATATATATATATATATATTATGTTTCCAAATTTCTGATGATATACAACATATTGTGGTTTATAATTAAGTTCTTATTAATAGTGATCCTGCATCAAAATTAACAATGTTCAAATTCGGTTTTGTATGTTAAAATTAACTACATTTTTATGTTAATTTCTTTCTGTAAATAATGATGATAAAGTGCAATAAAGGTATGATTGAGACAATGTTAAATCGTTAAATCCTAAATATATCTTGAGTCTTATACTTGAAATATTAAATGAACATATAGTGTGTAGTGTAGTGTTTCAATTATTATTAAGAGGGAAGGGTTGGGGGTAATGGTTCATATGTCCACATTCGAATGCCCCTCTTCCCAGGACTGGGGATGCGGGAGTGTACAATAAACTATACCCACCTCCGGCAGCAGCTTGTCGAAGGCGGAAGTGGAGTCTAGGCCGTTTGTCATGAAAATTATAGTGTGATGGCTCTTATTTTTATTATGGGTACATAATAAGATTATGCCTTTATTCTTAATTTATATTACAATGCTGGTAAAATACACTTCTTGATGAGTATGGAGTACAAATGAACTCATTGTGTACCCTATACTCACAGGATGAGTATAGGGTACACAATAAACTACCACTCACATCATGGGTATGGGTTGCACAAGAAACTATCGGAGAGCAGAGTATGGAAAGCAAAGTAAACAAAGATTCACACGATGAGAAAGGGTTCCACAATGTCCTATGACTCACAGGATGAGTATGAGGTGCATAATAAATTACCATTCATAGGATGAGTATGGGTTTCACAATAAACTAAAGGTAACAGGATGAGCATGGGTTGCACAAACTATTGGTAACAGGATGGGTATGGGTTGCACAATAAATTACTGTGCTAGGATGAGTGTGAGTAGGATATATATATAAACATATTGTGGTTTATAATTAAGTTCTTAATAGTGATCCTATCCTGCATCATAATTTACATAATATATATATATATATATATATATATATATATATATATATATATATATATATATATATATATATATATATATATATATATATATATATATATATATATGTATATATATATAATTAGGAAGTAATGTTTATTTGGGTAAGTTGTCAGCTTATATGAACTAATAGCTAGTGTGGCTTGTATATGGGGTACATCCGGTGTCTTACCCTCGACGGTACCCTCCTTACCCTTATCCGCGGCGGTACCTTTATGGTCAGGAAGCCACGGATATTTACAATGGGGCTCGGTCAGTCAATATGATTCCTTTGACATCACTAAACTAACTCTTATGTATTCTGTTCTCGTATTGACAATTTGAATGACATCAAGAATATTTTGAATATCTTCTGATATAGATGGTGCTGTAGTTGATTGTTGTTCATGACAAGTCCAATGGGTCATTAGCATCGCTCAGATTAGTGGGAATAAATTCTTGCTGCAACAATGAGTGTTCTCAGAGCTAACTAGGGTAACTAAAATACTTATTTCCTAAATAAATACTTTAATTGTAAATATTTGAAAATATATGGTATGTATCAGAATTTCTGACGATATAAAACATATTGTGGTTTATAATTAAGTTCTTAATAGTGATCCTATCCTGCATCATAATTTACATAATATCTACTTCTGTTTTGTGTATTAAAATGACTACTTTTTATGTTAATTTCTTTCTGTAAATGATGATGATGATAAAGATCAGTAAATGTAAGTAAGAACATAAGAATGAAGGTAACTGCAAAAGACTTATTGGCCCATACGAGGCAGCTCCTCGTATGGAGCTGCCTTTGATAAGTAATTACCAAAGAAGGCACCAAGCCGGGAAGGCTGTGTAGCACAATCAAATAAGTCAACTGCTCCTGAAGAGGACGGTATTACTTACAGTTTACTGAGATTAGTCTCACAAGTACCAGGTAATCCACTTTTAGTGTTGTACAGAATGAGTTTAAGTGAAGGAGTATTACCTGATGATTGGACAGTGTCATTGTTCCCATCCCCAAAGCACACTCAGATAATTATAGACCCATATCTCTACCATAATTTTGTCTATTAGCACAGTTTTCGGCGTGAATGCATTTTGGTTCTACAAGGTAGCCAACTCCATCAAAATATTAAATATGTACCCAACTCAATTAACGATTAATCAACCAATTACTCCATGGGATAACTTGGATCTAGCAGTTGATTTTGTAAATGCACCCAAGAAAGATAATGTACACTCTACATTATTAAAACAGTTAACACTGTGAAGCATCACTGAAAGTACTCAGAGTATGGGTAACGATGTGTATCAGTGCTATACCGACGGTTCTGTAGAAGAAGGTGGACGATGTACCGGATGTGCATGTAATATATTTGAACAATCTTCTCTCTTACATACATGAATGAAGCGCTATGCTAAACTGTGTAATTACTATTTGAGTACTGGAACACTTGATGATATATTGAACTTGTACCCTAGATTGACGATGTAACGTATCAATTATACAATGAATGTATGTGATGTAACTCTATAACCTGAGCTTGTGAAAGCACCTTAATCACCTTCAGTGATTAAGTGCTTAATTGCACACTAGTTTCTCTATCAGTTATCTCACCTTGTCAGAGTAAAAGAGACAAATATATGTGTATGTATGTGTTCAGAATTCAATTTCACCTTTGTAAATGCACGTTAATGACACTATGTAAAAGACACATCGAACACTTTATGTAGGGCATACGTAAATCTGTGTATTTATGTATTTACGTATGTAGCTTAGCCTAGCATTTTAAAAACACTACAATCACCTTATGTGGTTGATTGTTCAATAAATCCCTGAACTATATGTTTAACAAATCTCTAACCCTATCAATGGAGTTAGTTTAGTTCTTATATTATGCACCATATACCCATCTTGTGGGCGGTAGTGGAAAGGGTTAGAGTCCATGGCGGACTGAAGAAAATGTATATATGATGGTTAGCATTGTTAAATGTGTGGCCACGTCTGTGGTAGAAAATAATACAAAAAAATCAAATAAAGGTATTATTGAAACTTTATACGAAAACATTAAATCCTAAATATATCTTTAATATTATACTTGAAATATGGTATACTTTGCTCTCTCCATCGTACTTCTGCACCTGCTGGCAAGTGGTTCGGTGCAGTGTGCAGGTGATGTTCATTACTGGGTGAGCTGGCAAGTGGTGCTCACCTGCCAGCTCACCCAACGAAAATTTGGTTTTTAATACACTTACACATTTATTGGGTCTTTCCTTCACCTTCATTCAAGCACTAGGGTATTACAGTAAGTGTTTTAATTATAATATTTATTAACGTTATTATTTTTAATTTTTATTATTATTAGTATTATTATTAACAGGAGAGGATCGAGTGTGTGTGTGTGGGGGGGGGGGGGGGAATAATGGTACACATGTCCACATCCCAATGCCCGCCCTTCCAGGACTGGGGGTGCGGGGGTGTACAATAAACTATACCCACATCCGGCGGCAGCTTGTCGAAGGCGGAAGTGTAGCCTAGAGAATTTGTCATGATAATTAGTGATGACTCTTATTTTGATTATGGGTCTGTAATCCAGTTAAGCTTTTATTCTTAATTTATATTACAATGCTGGTAAAATACACTTCTTGATGATGAGTATGGAGTACAAATGAACTCATTGTGTACCCAAGTTCAAGTTCAAGTATGTTTATTGAGATAAGCAATAAATAAATCTCAAAGGGATAGAGTAGCTTAGGCTATTTCAACCCCCCTCTAATTCAAGTCCCTCAAGGGGCGCACAAATACTGTGACTACAAATAGACAAATAACATTACAAGAATCCAAACAAGAATTGTGAACCCTATACTCACAGGATGAATATAGGGTACACAATAAACTACCACTCACATCATGGGTATGGGTTGCACAAGAAACTATCGCGCAGAGGATGAATATGGAGAGCAAAGTAAACAAAGATTCACACGATGAGAAAGGGTTGCGCAATGTCCTATGACTCACAGAATGAGTATTAGCTGCACAATAAACTACAGGTCACAGGATAAGTATGGGTTGCACAATAAATTACAGGTCACAGGATGGGTATGGGCTGCACAAACTACCGGTAACAGGATGAGTATGGGATGCACAATAAATTACGGGTCACAGGATGAGTATGGGTTGCACAAACTACTGGTAACAAGATGAGTATGGGATGCACAATAAATTACCGCACAGAGGATGAGTATAGGGTGCACAAACTGGTTGGGTAAATGGAAATGGTTGGGTACATTTCCTTTCACCTAATGCGACTATTCATGTGTCCGGACTTTCAATTCAGTTATATTTATGCCAAAGTATTAACATGCAGCTTATATTTATGTCTTTATGATGACATAGAAAACTTCGTTTATTACAATATCTAGATTAAATTAACATTGATCTTCGGAAGGTCATAGTTCCCATATCGGTAAGGAGAGCGTCGGCCATGAAGCCTTGTTTAAAGTATGAATATTTTTCCTCTCTAATAAGGTATAATCTCTGTGATGGATTCACAAAAACTATTTTATATCTGCCTTTCTGATAACATATACAAATATAATCTTTATTTGTGAATATTTGTTAATTAAGCAATATATCAGAGGGCGTGTAGGGTTCGGTGTTCAATGAACGAAAAGGACTGGATCACTGTGTACAGGAGGCTGATATGGCAGCAAACACTCTCCTGGCGACCATATTTCTTGGATAAGTCGCTCCACACAATTGTCGCTTGGACCGTCGACTTCCTATGGCGTCACCTCTCACATATTTACGTCTCATTTCGTTATGAAATTAGATTATTTCAGAGAAAAAATAGGTTTGATCATGTTCTACGTGTAGCACCAACATTATAGTAAGTAAATATACCATATTTCTTCATTACTTACGTAATGCTAATACGTTTTGGGTAGTTTTGGCCTGATTTGGGTGATTGGGGTAATTCTATGGACCGGATCAGAATTACATTTCACCTTTGTAAATGCACATTGATGACACTATGTAAAAGACACATGGAACACTTTATGTAGCATACATAAATCTTTGTATTTACGTATGTAGCTTAGCCTAGCATTTTAAAAGCACTACAATCACCTTCTGTGGTTGATTGTTCAATAAATTCCTGAACTATATGTTTGACAAATCTCTCACCCTGTCCATGGAGGACAGAAGAAAACGTATATATGCTGGTTAGCATTGTAAATGTCTGGCCACGTCTGTGGTAGAAATATAATAATAATAATAATAATAATAATAATAATAATAATAATAATAATAATAATAATAATAATAATAAAAGTCAAAATGGCTGGGTTGAGAGTCCCTAGCATCAGGGTTGCCAGATCCAAATTGCTCAAAGTAGCGGACTGACGGTCTAAAAGTAGCGAATTTGTAGCCCAATTTTTTGTTAGTGATTGAGACGGGTTTCAAAGTAATATTTTGATATATAGAGTACACTACACGATGTTAATTGTTTTATTAATATTATTTCTGCATATATATATATTATTTTTTAAACCTTTATATATATATATATATATATATATATATATATATATATATATATATATATATATATATATATATATATATAACTTAATTTGAAAATTTCATTACACAAAATGGGTTACAACATTGGTTACATGCAAGGTACAAGGCTACTTGTCAAAAGTTGTAGAGCCCGACCAGTTGTGTAACTGGACCCCGACCAGTTGTGTAACCGAACCCCGACCAGTTGTGTAACCGGACCCCGACCAGTTGTGTAACCGGACCCCGACCAGTTGTGTAACCGGACCCCGACCAGTTGTGTAACCACAAGCCTAGCATGAACGAACCGAACAACATCTGAAGCACAAACATACACGAACCAAAGCCCGAAACCGGAACTCAACCAGTTGTGTAACTGCAAGCCTAGCAAGCAAACATCTCATCCAAGCCAAATTATAACAGCCCCAGAGCCCAACCAAACTCCCTCCCTCCCTACCTCTGCTAAAGAAACAGCCCCAAAGCCCATCCAAACTCTCTCCCTAGCTCTACCAAATAAACCTTTCCTTAGCCCTACCAAACAACCGCCCCCCCTTGCCTTAACAACTAACTTTGGAGCCAAAGTAAACAAACAATTGAGCCCTATAACAAAAGAAACCTAGTATTCTTGCAAAAATACAACAATGAAGCCCTTGAAAATAAACATGCACTCAGCCATAGCAAAGAAACAACCATGATGATCTAGCAAAGAAACATGAGGTGCTGGCACACCAATGCACGAACTGAAGCCCGACCATGCACAACCCGAAGCCCAAGTGACACCCCCGGAGCCCGACCAGTTATTTATATAACCGGAGCCCGACCAGTTATTTAACCGGAGCCCGACCAGTTGTGTAACCGGAGCCCGACCAGTTGTGTAACCGGAGCCCGATCAGTTGTGTATCTGGACCCTACCAGTTGTGTAATAGAAACCCCACCAGTTGTGTAACTAACTTTGGAGCCAAAGCAAACAAACAATTGAGCCCTATAACAAAAGAAACCTAGAATTCTTGCAAAAATACAACAATGAAGCCCTTGAAAATAAACATGCACTCAGCCATAGCAAAGAAACAACCATGATGATCTAGCAAAGAAACATGAGGTACTGGCACACCAATGCACGAACTGAAGCCCGACCATGCACAACCCGAAGCCCAAGTGACACCCCCGGAGCCCGACCAGTTATTTAACCGGAGCCCGACCAGTTATTTATATAACCGGAGCCCGACCAGTTATTTAACCGGAGCCCGACCAGTTGTGTAACCGGAGCCCGACCAGTTGTGTAACCGGACCCTACCAGTTGTGTAACTAACTTTGGAGCCAAAGCAAACAAACAATTGAGCCCTATAACAAAAGAAACCTAGAATTCTTGCAAAAATACAACAATGAAGCCCTTGAAAATAAACATGCACTCAGCCATAGCAAAGAAACAACCATGATGATCTAGCAAAGAAACATGAGGTACTGGCACACCAATGCACGAACTGAAGCCCGACCATGCACAACCCGAAGCCCAAATGACACCCCCGGAGCCCGACCAGTTATTTAACCGGAGCCCGACCAGTTATTTATTTAACCGGAGCCCGACCAGTTATTTAACCGGAGCCCGACCAGTTGTGTAACCGGAGCCCGACCAGTTGTGTAACCGGAGCCCAATCAGTTGTGTACCTGGACCCTACCAGTTGTGTAATAGAAACCCCACCAGTTGTGTAACTAACTTTGGAGCCAAAGCAAACAAACAATTGAGCCCTATAACAAAAGAAACCTAGAATTCTTGCAAAAATACAACAATGAAGCCCTTGAAAATAAACATGCACTCAGCCATAGCAAAGAAACAACCATGATGATCTAGCAAAGAAACATGAGGTACTGGCACACCAATGCACGAACTGAAGCCCGACCATGCACAACCCGAAGCCCAAATGACACCCCCGGAGCCCGACCAGTTATTTAACCGGAGCCCGACCAGTTATTTATTTAACCGGAGCCCGACCAGTTATTTAACCGGAGCCCGACCAGTTGTGTAACCGGAGCCCGACCAGTTGTGTAACCGGAGCCCAATCAGTTGTGTACCTGGACCCTACCAGTTGTGTAATAGAAACCCCACCAGTTGTGTAACTAACTTTGGAGCCAAAGCAAACAAACAATTGAGCCCTATAACAAAAGAAACCTAGAATTCTTGCAAAAATACAACAATGAAGCCCTTGAAAATAAACATGCACTCAGCCATAGCAAAGAAACAACCATGATGATCTAGCAAAGAAACATGAGGTACTGGCACACCAATGCACGAACTGAAGCCCGACCATGCACAACCCGAAGCCCAAGTGACACCCCCGGAGCCCGACCAGTTATTTAACCGGAGCCCGACCAGTTATTTATATAACCGGAGCCCGACCAGTTATTTAACCGGAGCCCGACCAGTTGTGTAACCGGAGCCCGACCAGTTGTGTAACCGGACCCTACCAGTTGTGTAACTAACTTTGGAGCCAAAGCAAACAAACAATTGAGCCCTATAACAAAAGAAACCTAGAATTCTTGCAAAAATACAACAATGAAGCCCTTGAAAATAAACATGCACTCAGCCATAGCAAAGAAACAACCATGATGATCTAGCAAAGAAACATGAGGTACTGGCACACCAATGCACGAACTGAAGCCCGACCATGCACAACCCGAAGCCCAAATGACACCCCCGGAGCCCGACCAGTTATTTAACCGGAGCCCGACCAGTTATTTATTTAACCGGAGCCCGACCAGTTATTTAACCGGAGCCCGACCAGTTGTGTAACCGGAGCCCGACCAGTTGTGTAACCAGAGCCCAATCAGTTGTGTACCTGGACCCTACCAGTTGTGTAATAGAAACCCCACCAGTTGTGTAACTAACTTTGGAGCCAAAGCAAACAAACAATTGAGCCCTATAACAAAAGAAACCTAGAATTCTTGCAAAAATACAACAATGAAGCCCTTGAAAATAAACATGCACTCAGCCATAGCAAAGAAACAACCATGATGATCTAGCAAAGAAACATGAGGTACTGGCACACCAATGCACGAACTGAAGCCCGACCATGCACAACCCGAAGCCCAAATGACACCCCCGGAGCCCGACCAGTTATTTAACCGGAGCCCGACCAGTTATTTATTTAACCAGAGCCCGACCAGTTATTTAACCGGAGCCCGACCAGTTGTGTAACCGGAGCCCGACCAGTTGTGTAACCGGAGCCCGACCAGTTGTGTAACCGGAGCCCAATCAGTTGTGTACCTGGACCCTACCAGTTGTGTAATAGAAACCCCACCAGTTGTGTAGCTAACTTTGGAGCCAAAGCAAACAAACAATTGAGCCCTATAACAAAAGAAACCTAGAATTCTTGCAAAAATACAACAATGAAGCCCTTGAAAATAAACATGCACTCAGCCATAGCAAAGAAACAACCATGATGATCTAGCAAAGAAACATGAGGTACTGGCACACCAATGCACGAACTGAAGCCCGACCATGCACAACCCGAAGCCCAAGTGACACCCCCGGAGCCCGACCAGTTATTTAACCGGAGCCCGACCAGTTATTTATTTAACCGGAGCCCGACCAGTTATTTAACCGGAGCCCGACCAGTTGTGTAACCGGAGCCCGACCAGTTGTGTAACCGGACCCTACCAGTTGTGTAACTAACTTTGGAGCCAAAGCAAACAAACAATTGAGCCCTATAACAAAAGAAACCTAGAATTCTTGCAAAAATACAACAATGAAGCCCTTGAAAATAAACATGCACTCAGCCATAGCAAAGAAACAACCATGATGATCTAGCAAAGAAACATGAGGTACTGGCACACCAATGCACGAACTGAAGCCCGACCATGCACAACCCGAAGCCCAAATGACACCCCCGGAGCCCGACCAGTTATTTAACCGGAGCCCGACCAGTTATTTATTTAACCGGAGCCCGACCAGTTATTTAACCGGAGCCCGACCAGTTGTGTAACCGGAGCCCGACCAGTTGTGTAACCGGAGCCCGACCAGTTGTGTATCTGGACCCTACCAGTTGTGTAATAGAAACCCCACCAGTTGTGTAACTAACTTTGGAGCCAAAGCAAACAAACAATTGAGCCCTATAACAAAAGAAACCTAGAATTCTTGCAAAAATACAACAATGAAGCCCTTGAAAATAAACATGCACTCAGCCATAGCAAAGAAGCAACCATGATGATCTAGCAAAGAAACATGAGGTACTGGCACACCAATGCACGAACTGAAGCCCGACCATGCACAACCCGAAGCTCAAGTGACACCCCCGGAGCCCGACCAGTTATTTAACCGGAGCCCGACCAGTTATTTATTTAACCGGAGCCCGACCAGTTATTTAACCGGAGCCCGACCAGTTGTGTAACCGGAGCCCGACCAGTTGTGTAACCGGAGCCCGACCAGTTGTGTATCTGGACCCTACCAGTTGTGTAACTAACTTTGGAGCCAAAGCAAACAAACAATTGAGCCCTATAACAAAAGAAACCTAGAATTCTTGCAAAAATACAACAATGAAGCCCTTGAAAATAAACATGCACTCAGCCATAGCAAAGAAACAACCATGATGATCTAGCAAAGAAACATGAGATACTGGCACACCAGTGCACGAACTGAAGCCCGACCATGCACAACCCGATGCCCAAATGACACCCCCGGAGCCCGACCAGTTATTTAACCGGAGCCCGACCAGTTATTTATTTAACCGGAGCCCGACCAGTTATTTAACCGGAGCCCGACCAGTTGTGTAACCGGAGCCCGACCAGTTGTGTAACCGGAGCCCGACCAGTTGTGTAACCGGAGCCCGATCAGTTGTGTATCTGGACCCTACCAGTTGTGTAATAGAAACCCCCACCAGTTGTGTAATCAGAGCCCGACCAGTTGTGTAACAGAAACCCCACCAGTTGTGTAACCGCAAGCCTAGCAAGTATACATCTCATCCAACTCCACCAAGCTAAACAGCCCCAGAGCCCAACCAAACTCCATTTCTCGCTCGACCAAACAAAAATTGCCTTAGCCCTACCTACAACCCTCCACTTGCCCTAGAAACCAGCTATGGAGCCCTAGCAAACAAACCTGGAACACAAGTATACAAATAACCCCTGGAGCACAACCATGCACGAATCAGAGCCCGATCATGCACAACCCGAAGCCCAAGTGACACCCCCGGAGCCCGACCAGTTACGTAACCGGAGCCCGACCAGTTGTGTAACCGGAGCCCGACCAGTTTTGTAACCGGAGCCCGACCAGTTGTGTAACCGAAGCCCGACCAGTTGTGTAACCAAACCCCGACCAGTTGTGTAACCAAACCCCGACCAGTTGTGTAACTGCAAGCCTAGCATGGACGAACTAAACAAAACCTCTGAAGCACAACCATGCACGAACCGAAGCCTGAATACCCACAACCCGAAGCCTAGTGACACCCCTATATAGCCCGAACAGTTATGTAACCGGCGCCCGACCAGTTAAGTAACTAGACACCGACCAGTTGTGTAACCGAAAGCCTAGCATGAATGAACCAAACAAACAATTCAAAATAAACAACATCAAACAAACATCTGAAGCATCACCATGCACGAACCGAAGCCCGACCGTGCACAACCCGTAACGGCAGTAAAAAAGCAAACCAAACCCTGGGAATAATCACGCGTACCTTTACCTTCAAGGAAAAGAAAGTTGACCTTCAATTGTTTAAGTTTCTGGTGCACCCCCACATGAATTATTGCATCCAGGCATGGAGACCTCATCTTCAGAAAGACATAGCTGTTCTGAAGCCATGTCTTACCAGAGCTGTGGAGCTATGTCTTACGACAAAAATCATACCAGCGCTTAGTCATCTCTCGTATCAGGAACGGTTGAGGGCCACAGGGCTAACACCACCACAAACCAGGCATGACAGGGCGAACTTCATAGAAACCTATAAAATTCTCAACAAATTGGAGGATGTCGATCAGGACAATGTCTTCAAAAGGTCAGATGTTACATGAACAAGGAGCAACGGGTTCAAACTCAACAAGCCAGAATATTGGACAGAAAACAGGAGATGCTTTTTCACCCATAGGGTTGTAAATCCGTGGAACCGCCTACCCGCCGAAACCGTAAACGCCAAAACTCTGCTGGGTTTTAAAATACAGCTGGAAAAGATCATCAGGGCAAATGCGGGGACTTTAACAAGCTGCCGGCTTACTGTCCTCATCGAGGCCACTAGTATTAGTGGCTCTCGCCTCGGGTAAATTCAGTTCCTGGAGGGGTGTCCCCGCTCCTTCCTGTTGGGAAGTTGTTCAACTATTGCAGTGCACTGGACTGTCGCTTGTCACTAAACTTAGTTTTTAAACTATTAACTTCTATAACAAGTCTTCTTAAGTCTATAACATATGCGTCTTGGGAGGTGGAGGCAGGGGTCGACCGCCGCGTTAACGAGCCTAGCCTGACGACGGGGTGGTTTAACACTATGGGGAAGTGTATTCTACGTAATATCCTACCCATATAATATTGGCAAATCATGATCCTCAAAATCTTCCACAATATCTGAGAGAGGACGGACTATTTAGCATTAGTGGAACACCAACATTTGAATACTACAGAACCCGGATGAAAAAAAAAAAATACGGAAACTGACCTTCGGAGACATTACTAAAACTCAATGTTATAATAGGGAACAAATGTATAATGCATTAAGCATTGTAGATGGAGGTAGACTATATATTCATGCTACCTCCCAACTGCTCAGATAGCAAAAAAAAAAAAAAAAAAAAAAAAAAAAAAAAAAAAAAAAAAAAAAAAAAAAAAAAAATTGATCAGCCTTACCTACACGGGAGCGACATACTCACGCCGCCGCTGCTTCCTGACGACTGGCGGGTAGTCGATGACCCGGAAGCGTTCAACCGACCCCAGAGACCCTCTGCCTAAAATTATTTGAACGCCATATTGAAATTCCTAGCATATAGCGCCAGGAGTGTGTAAATTAATATTTATATGTGCATTAGAGGCCTTTCTAAAGTAGTTTATAGATCTGAATATCATATATTGTTTAACAAACGGATTATTTAAGTTAATATTTTAATTATGCCAGATACAAGTCTCAACGCTCACAAGATTCGTCAGCGTATTTTTTTTTTTGTATTTTTTTGTATTTATATATAAAAAGAGTTCTTCTTTCTCGTAAAGTAGATTCTTGTGAATTCTTGTAAAGCCATTAGCATACATAGCGTTTCGAGCAGGCCCTTAATCCTAATTTCTTCCCTGGAATACGACCCGCCAAATAGGCCAAACAACCATTTCTCTGCTGGGTCAACAGTTAAGGATTGTCGCCCGGTCAGTTCTTCCCGGGCGGCAGGTCACAGCGCTGGCAAAGAGCCGTGTTGGGCGCGCGCTTTACCACTGCGCCACGGAGATTTCAGGATTATTTAATTAGCTAAGATATACCTGAATTTACCAGAGGGTCACTATCTCTCAGTGAGGATACGAAGCCAGCGGCTTGTCAATTGTCCCCTATTTGCCCTGGTGATTTTATCGAGCAATGTTTTGACATTTACAGCTTCTGTATTTTAGAATCTAATGATGAATACTAATGAGTATTTGAAACGTTATGAATTTTTAATTGAAATGTAAATATCTTAATTAAAAAAATAATATATATATTGGGAGGCTTACTAAAACACATCAGAAAGACTTGACAATATAATAGTCACTTCAGATACGCCTAACACAACTAGCAGATTGATAGGGGTTATATGCAAGGTAAAAATAAAACAAACATACATTGTTATCTTAATATATTATGTTATACAGTGAAGAGAGACTAGGTAGTGCCACACGTACAGTGAAACATTCTTAGTACCAGAGCCATAGAGAACATACCATAGCCCCCTCACTCAGGCACTTACAGTGCCAGTCACACAGCGCGCACCACAGGCCGTCACCCCAACACACACACGCACACACACACACACACACACACACACACACACACACACACACACACACACACACACACACACACACACACACAACCAACCTACAAAATCCTCAGGGGAATCGACCGGGTAAACAAGGACGAACTTTTCAACACTGGTGGGACGCGAACAAGGGGACACAGGTGGAAGCTGAGTACCCAAATGAGCCACAGAGACGTTAGAAAGAACTTTTTCAGTGTCAGAGTAGTTAGCAAATGGAATGCATTAGGAAGTGATGTGGTGGAGGCTGACTCCATTCACAGTTTCAAATGTAGATATGATAGAGCCCAATAGGCTCAGGAATCTGTACACCAGTTGATTGACGGTTGAGAGGCGGGACCAAAGAGCCAGAGCTCAACCCCCGCAAGCACAATTAGGTAAGTACACACACACACACACACACACACACACACACACACACACACACACACACACTGGAAGTTTGAGAACTCATTATATTGTAGGCTTACCTCATTAGCTAACGTACTACGTTGTTTAATAAGGAAGTATCCATTAGAGCAACTTTGAGGAAACATTATGTTAAGAAGACATTTTGGTCTGAGATCGGCTGGATACTGAATGAAATGAATTTAGAGACTTTCCTCTAAATAAAGCCACTATTTTGTACATTACTCTGTATGGTCCGGATAAGGTCATTACATTATTAATTACTCTTGTGTGACCCAGATGAGGGCATACATCACACACATTACTGACCCAAGTTAGGGCATACATCACACACATAACACTATGTGACCAGATGAGGTTACTATAACATACATTACACGAGTATCAGGAAAGTTTCCACCGACAAACACAGGGAAAAAGCTCCATTTGAACTAGTATAATTGAGCTTCAGTTGTTTGGCGTCTCACAGCCCTTAAAATAAACTTACTACTATTGGCTACATCTGACAATCCTACTAATACAACTTGAGGAGATCAGATTTGAGCATTGTACTGTACAAGTCGCCAAGCTAGAAAAAGATTCCTTCTTACTAACGCTTGCGGCTTAAAAAATAGCAAAATCAAGCATTCTGCAGCTTTTGTTTCTCCGCTGGAGGCAGAGTTCCTGTTTACACTAAGTCATTACCTCAACATTACCTAAATTATCATGTCACCCTCTCCAGGACTTCCATTAGAGTGTTGTTTGGGGTTCTATAGAGCCTTGACGATAGTGTTCTTGAGACTGCTTCGTCGCAGGAGTTCCTTCTGAGGGAGATGTAACCATTTTCATCCACCACGCGGAACCTTAAGGGGGGGGGGGATGAACATCTCTAGAAAATGCCTTATGGAGAACGAAAGAAGTATCCCCGCTGGTAGTTAGTTTCAGGAACCTTTGCTCCTTTGATCATCTTCCTGGAATCCCTTTGCTCATCTTCCTGGAATCCCTTTGAGTCCCTTTGATCATCTTCCTGGAATCCCTTTGAGTCCCTTTGATCATCTTCCTGGAATCCCTTTGAGTCCCTTTGATCATCTTCTTGGAATCTTTTTGAGTCCCTTTGATCATCTTCTTGGAATCTTTTTGAGTCCCTTTGCTCATCTTCCTGGAAGTGAGAATCCCCCCAAACAGGACACATGGAACACGTGTCCGAGACCCCCTCAGGACTTGAGCAGCCCGTAACGGAGGTCGTTTAACTAGAGGGATGTCTTAGGGGTGTAAGTTAGCACAGCTCTCTCTTCGAGGGCCTGAACAAGGAGAGGTAAGGGTCGTAGAGAAGGCTAGGATGCAGGCTGGGCATGTCTCGCAGGAGCGGACTGTACAGGCTTTCCATGGAGGCCGTAGAAGTCATGGGTAGACAGTTCAGGTTGGAGAGACCGCTCAGGCTGGACAAGTTGGGAGACACCAGGAAGCTGGACCCTGCCTGGAACGAGAGAGATTACTTTAGTGCCAAGGCAACGAACGGTACACCACCTACGTCACATATACCTCACATATAGGAGTCATTGCATCATATATAGGTCAAGACTCATTGATTAGACAACCGGCGGCTGAAAAGGGGGGCTCCGAGAACTAAAACTCGATCCTACAGGTATAAACAAGCGAGTACAAATCTGTGAGAACACACGGGAGCCGGTAGGCATATGATGTACCTGGTCCGTAGAAGGGAGTTCGGACTTAAGAGTAAGGTCATAGTAGCGCATCCGCTGCTGGATCTCCGCGTCGCTCGTGTTGAACTTGTAGATGAGCTTCGTCCCGTCGATGTGGAAGAGGATGCCCCTCTTGTAGTAGGTCCTGTAGAGGAGAGGAGGAACACGACTGTTTACCCCGAGAACTGGGTTAATGGTGCAGGCTCAGCTGGCAGCAGGGGAGTGAAAAATGGTTAATTTAAGAAGTAAAATCGGGTTTAGAGCATTGTAAACACTTATTTTTTGCTCACACTCCACTTCCTGTCTCTCCCACGATAGCTAACACATCGTTACATCGCCGCTAACACACCACTGAAGAGGAATTGTAACTTCGAAATAACATCTCACTACATCATTGTCATCATTATCACATTAACGTGACAGTATCAATGAATTGGTTGCTTTTGAGCATGTCGTGGTTAAGTGGTCTGAGGTGTGTGCTTGGGAGTACCCAGTGTGGCAGTTTCGAATCGCCCTCACGGCTCCTACTGATTTTCTCATTCATACAGCACCTTAATGGGATTTCTTTGTCATTATTAATTATTATTATTATTATAATTATTATTATACACGGCAACAACAATAACGCACAACACTCCGGCAACAACACCACCTCAACAACAACACCACACAACAACACCACACAACAACACCACACAACAACACCACCTCAGCAACAACACCACACAACAACAACACCACACAACAACAACACCACACAACAACAACACCACACAACAACAACACCACACAACAACAACACCACACAACAACAACACCACACAACAACAACACCACACAACAACAACACCACACAACAACAACACCACACAACAACAACACCACACAACAACACCACACAACAACACCACACAACAACACCACACAACAACAACACCACACAACAACACCACACAACAACAACACCACACAACAACAACACCACACAACAACAACACCACACAACAACAACACCACACAACAACACCACACAACAACACCACACAACAACACCACACAACACCACCTCAACAACAACACCACACAACAACACCACACAACAACACCACACAACAACACCACCTCAGCAACAACACCACACAACAACAACACCACACAACAACAACACCACACAACAACAACACCACACAACAACACCACACAACAACAACACCACACAACAACACCACACAACAACAACACCACACAACAACACCACACAACAACAACACCACACAACAACAACACCACACAACAACAACACCACACAACAACACCACACAACAACACCACACAACAACACCACACAACAACACCACACAACAACACCACACAACAACACCACACAACAACACCCAGCAACAACACCACACAACAACACCTCACAACAACAACACACAACAACAACACCACACAACAACACCACACAACAACACCACACAACAACAACACCACACAACAACAACACCACACAACAACAACACCACACAACAACACCACACAACAACACCACACAACAACACCACACAACAACAACACCACACAACAACACCACACAACAACACCACACAACAACACCCAGCAACAACACCACACAACAACACCTCACAACAACAACACACAACAACAACACCACACAACAACACCACACAACAACACCACACAACAACACCACACAACAACACCACACAACAACACCCAGCAACAACACCACACAACAACACCACCTCAGCAACAACACCACACAACAACAACACACAACAACACCTCACAACAACAACACCACCTCAGCAACAACACCACACAACAACACCACACAACAACACCTCACAACAACAACACCACCTCAGCAACAACACCACACAACAACACCACACAACAACACCTCACAACAACAACACCACCTCAGCAACAACACCACACAACAACAACACACAACAACACCACACAACAACACCTCACAACAACAACACCACCTCAGCAACAACACCACACAACAACACCACACAACAGCAACACCACCTCAGCAACAACACCACACAACAACAACACACAACAACACCACACAACAACACCACACAACAACACCACACAACAACACCACACAACAACACCACACAACAACAACACCACCTCAGCAACAACACCACACAACAACAACACACAACAACACCACACAACAACACCACACAACAACACCACACAACAACAACACACAACAGCAACACCACCTCAGCAACAACACCACACAACAACACCACACAACAACACCACACAACAACACCACACAACAACACCACACAACAACAACACCACCTCAGCAACAACACCACACAACAACACCACACAACAACAACACACAACAACACCACACAACAACACCACACAACAACACCACACAACAACAACACACAACAGCAACACCACCTCAGCAACAACACCACACAACAACACCACACAACAACACCACACAACAACACCACACAACAACAACACACAACAACACCACACAACAACACCACACAACAACACCACACAACAACACCACACAACAACACCTCACAACAACAACACCACCTCAGCAACAACACCACACAACAACAACACACAACAACACCACACAACAACACCACACAACAGCAACACCACCTCAGCAACAACACCACACAACAACAACACACAACAACACCACACAACAACAACACCACCTCAGCAACAACACCACACAACAACACCACACAACAACACCCAGCAACAACACCCAGCAACAACACCACACAACAACAACACCACCTCAGCAACAACACCACACAACAACACCACACAACAACACCACACAACAACAACACCACCTCAGCAACAACACCACACAACAACACCACACAACAACACCCAGCAACAACACCACACAACAACACCACACAACAACACCACACAACAACACCACACAACAACAACACCACCTCAGCAACAACACCACACAACAACACCACACAACAACACCACACAACAACACCACACAACAACACCACACAACAACACCACACAACAACACCACACAACAACACCACACAACAACACCACACAACAACACCACACAACAACAACACCACCTCAGCAACAACACCACACAACAACACCACCTCAGCAACAACACCACACAACAACACCACACAACAACACCACACAACAACACCACACAACAACACCACACAACAACACCACACAACAACACCACACAACAACACCACACAACAACACCACACAACAACACCACACAACAACAACACCACCTCAGCAACAACACCACACAACAACACCACACAACAACAACACCACCTCAGCAACAACACCACACAACAACACCACACAACAACACCACACAACAACAACACCACCTCAGCAACAACACCACACAACAACACCACACAACAACACCACACAACAACACCACACAACAACACCACACAACAACACCACACAACAACAACAACACCCAGCAACAACACCACACAACAACAACAACACACTCACCGCATGCCTCGTGACATTTTCTCATAGTTCATGTTGGTGTTCTTGCGTGCTCGGCCCCACAGCTGAGCCACCATGTCCGACTCCATGATCCTGAAAGCAGTTCTTCTCTCAGCATTTGTCTTCACTACACTCTCACGAGGTAATTAATAAAAATCAACATTTCAATCGAGGATATGAAAGATGCAAACAAAAAGTTTATTAAATTGATGACCAAACAAGCTTTAAACACATGTCCATTTAAGAACATAAGAACATAAGAACAAAGGCAACTGCAGAAGGCCTATTGGCCCATACGAGGCAGCTCCTATCTATAACCACCCAATCCCACTCATATAAGAACATAAGAACATTATTTTTTGCTAAATATTTTGTTTTCGTCGATTGCAGCGACATCTATGAATGTAAATCATAACTTTTTAAACATATGATAAGGGTCTTGAAGATAAGAATGCCTCGGTGCAGGCATTAGATATGTGCTCAAGTTGGAGTTTGTCTTACCTAAAGATGCCGGCCGGGCGGTCGAGCCAGCGGATGTAGATGGGGGTGTAGTGTGGGTTGTGGAGGAGGTCGAGCAGGAACCTCCAGAGTAGCACCCTCGACCCGCTGCTGGTCGACCCCGGACCCCGGGTCCCGCTCTCTGAGGGAGGAATATGCAAGACTAAGTTGGTGGGGAACTGAAGAGATTGATTGATTGATGAAGATTAAGCCACCCAAAAGGTGGTACGGGCATGAATAGCTCGTAAGTGGTGGCCCTTTTGAGACATTACCAGTATCAATAGATGATACTGGAGATCTGTGGAGGTGCGACTGCACCCTGCGTGACGGGAGATGTCTCCCTTATGAATGTGTTAAGATGAAGATGAAGCCACCCAAAAGGTGGCACGGGCATGAATAGCTCGTAAGTGGTGGCCCTTTTGAGACATTACCAGTATCAATAGATGATACTGGAGATCTGTGGAGGTGCGACTGCACCCTGCGTGACGGGAGATGTCTCCCTTATGAATGTGTTAAGATGAAGATGAAGCCACCCAAAAGGTGGCACGGGCATGAATAGCTCGTAAGTGGTGGCCCTTTTGAGACATTACCAGTATCAATAGATGATACTGGAGATCTGTGGAGGTGCGACTGCACCCTGCGTGACGGGAGATGTCTCCCGTGCCTGAAGAGAGGAGGAGGAGGAAGGGGTTGGTGAAGAAATGTAGCGCGACGTTTGCGAGGGAGAAAGTGAGTATAATGAAAGGGGGAAGTAGCAGAAAAGTGGATTAAGTAAGCACCAACAAAGGAAAGAGAAGAAAAGGGGAAAACAGCGAGAGGTGGGAGACAAAGGGAGCGGAAGAACGTGACGTAGAGAGGAGGAAGCGAGACTGAAGACGACATGGGAGTCTAAATTTTGTGTGCGAAGGTCCGCAAGTGCCATACGCTGCAGCCACGAGTTTTAACTCGACACTTAGCAAGCGCCCAACCTGAGTACCTATGCACATAAGAATTAGGGAGCAGCGCAGTAGATCACGGGTCATACTATTCGGTCCCCCTTTATATCCACACCTTCTCATCCATATACCTATCCCCTCTCATCCAAATAACTATGCTCTCTCATCCGCGTACTTACACAGTCTATTAAAGAAACCTATTAAACTGTTTGTCTCTATGATGCTAGCTAATAGTCCATTCTACAACCCTGAGCTATTCCAAGAGTTTCATAATCCTGTTTATATACCCGTTTGTTGATGCCTCGAACCCACTTGAAGGCCTCGATCATATCCCTCTTGTCCTGTGCCTCTGGCGAGTGCAGATTGTGACACTTCAATCTGTCTCCCTAGGAAAGGTCAACGATACCAGGTATCAGCCTTGTCATCCTTCACTGTATTTTCTTCAACCCATCCTCCGAATTGACAGTACGATTTAATACTAAGTGTAATAAGTACACTTTCGTACTGTCATAACCAGTGCATAATTGTACTTATGGGGCTGTTACATTTACCCAACTCCCTCCCCCGATTTAAATCTCCTCGTTTTCTGTTAACACACTCAGAATTTTAGGATGCAGTTTTCAATTTCAATTAGCAATACACAAGTTTTAAATATCAGGAATTTCTTTTTCAGGTTTATTAAACAATATAGATTTTATACAAAATTTTAAAATATCCTTAGTTACTTTACAATTTATTGATATATTTTAGTTTTGTTTTATTAGTTTTATAAAACTGTAATATCAATACAGCTATAAGTTAAGTACTAATTGTAATTAAGAAGCAATAAAATTATTATCTTCAAAAACTAAGACGGTTAGGTGAGGGTGTGGTTTTCTATTCAGTTTTTGGGGTAAACTCAAATATTCACAATATATTTGACAGTACGATTTAATACTAAGTGAAAATAAGTACAATTTCTAACTGCTATGAATAGTACATAATTGCACTTATTTGTCTCCTTACATTTACCACCCCATTTTTGGAGGACGGGCTGATTTTCTTTGTCAAGTCAATGGTCATTCTATAGTACGTCGACCAGTGGGGCTACACCAGTGCTAGATATACCTGAAGGATTGTACTTGTGCCTCTGTTGCTGAAGTGTCTTACTATAAATCCCAGCGCCCTGTTTGCTTTATTTCATGTTTTGAGACATTGTTGTCTCGGCCTCAGGTTGCTGTTAACAGTGACTAAGGTCTCTCTCAACCTGATCTATCAATGATTGTATTATGGACGTGGTGTATAGCATCGCTGTTTTTCCCTAGGTTGATAACTTGCATTTTTCAATTTAAATTACATTTGACCTTTTTCCGCTCAGCCCTGGCGGAAATTAAGTTTCTTTGCAGTTTCTCAGTCTTCTTCTGTATTCACTACAAGTCCTGTCATTGTGTCATCTGCAAACTTGCTGATATTACTGGTCACTCCAGTACCAAGGTTGCTGATGTATATTATGGACATCAGTGGGCCCAGTACAGAGCCCTGCGACATACCAAAAGTGACGTCCATCCATTCTGATTTCGCTACATTTATACTGATCCTGTGTTTTTTTCTTTTAACCATGCCCTGAACCCCCTTATATATACACTTTGATGAAAGTGACAGCATTTCAGTCCTTCCTGGGGCCGCTGTCCAGTTGTAACTGAGCAAAAGTGGGAGAGGGAGTCTTATGTTGGAACATTCTTGCAAGTTAACTCAGCTACGACTTTTATAACATAACTCTTTTACACCTGTTTTGGGAGTCTCTTATCAACCTGTACGGAACATTTTCAGCAGAAGGAAACTATTATAAAGTTGCTTTGGATTTCACAACTAGTTTTTTTTGCAGCGGACCACAGATACAGGGATGGTGGTTCTACCTTGTTGCATTAAGTATTGCATAGCAGAAGAAATCTTACCTTATCTTGCCTGTCACTAAAGATATTGTACTTGTCACGGAAGGAAACGAGAGACCAGAAGCCTCCAGTGGAGGTTTCTGGTCCAGACCAGAGACCAGTGGAGCATCTGTAGGTGTCCACTTTGGGAGAACCGACAGATGTTGTTAGTGTTAACTGTGTTCACCTGCAGGAGATCACTCTTGGGGCAGGTATTCACCCTGAGAGCACCTGAAGCTGCTCACTCTGGGAAAACCTGCAAATGTTCTCTCTGGGAGCACCAACAGGTGTTAACTCTGGGGTTACCTGCAATGTTCACTCTGGGGGTACCTGCAGATGTTCACTCTGGGGGTACCTGCAGATGTTCACTCTGGGGGTACCTGCAGATGTTCACTTTAGGAGCTCCGCGCATGAATGTTCACTCTGAACAAGAACTCGTGCTTGGGGGGCTGTGGAATGCCACCCGGTCTGTGTTCTACAGCTCACGTGAGCAACACTTACCGCTCTTCGTGCTTGGCGTCGTGGGCGTGGTGGGCGTGAGGGGCTCCTTGGTGGCTGTAGGCGTCTGGGGCAAGCTGTGATTGTCATTGGCTGTTGGAGAGGGTGACTCCTGGTGGGGGGAGCCTGGGTTTGAGGAGTGGGCCGGTGGGGGAGAGTGAAGGGGCTGCAGCAGCCGGGATGGCGGCACCACGCTTACTGACGACGACCTCACCTACAACAACAACATTGATGAAGATTAAGTCACCCAAAAGGTGGCAATTATTATTATTATTAAAAAAACCACAGGAGCCTTGATAAGGGTTCGAACCTATGCGCTGTTCCCGGACCTCAATATATAGATTCGAACCCTCATCAAGCCTCCTTTTGATTTGTTATTTGATATATCACGTTAATGTGATTTCTCTGTGTATTATTATTACTGTTTTCTCCTGTAAATAAATATTGTTATGATTTTCTGTAAACAAACTATCAATGTAAATATATTTCCGAATAAATCTTTTAAGCTGAATTGAACTGGAGGGAACTTACCGTGTGTGAGGAGGGGGAGGAGGGGTGGGGGAGGTGGTGGGGGGCGGAGAGGTCCCTGGCGGCCTGCGGGGGCGCCGAGTTCGGGGGGCTGAGGTGGTGGCTCCTGAAGAAGTGAGTGTTAGAGGCGTGTCCCGTCAGGTACGGAGGGGCGGAGGTCGGGGGCGTGGAGTGGGGTGATGTGGCCAGGAGCTCCCCTTCCTCCCCTGACGCCAGGGGCTCCACCTTGCACCTCTTCCTGCTCTACAGGTGGGAAATAAAATAAACAAAGACAATTAAATTAAAGAAAATAATATTAATCTTGACTTGCTACTTCGCCTTTACTGTTTCATTGTCTTTCCTCTCTCTCTCTACCTCCCTACTTTCTCTCACTATCCCTCTTTTTTCTTTTTAACGGACTAGGGTATATTATAAAGTCTCGGTCGTACAGTTGAGTTCATTCCCGATTCACAATTGGGAATCTGGAGTTCAAACTCCTGTTCCTGATCCTATTTTTTTCTCCCTACGTCTTTCTCTCTCCCTACGTCTTTCTCTCTCCCTTACCCCTTTCTCTCTTTCCCCGTCTACTTCTCTTACCGTCTCTTCCGAATACCCTGCGGTGTTCGAATAGTTTTGAATGTCACGTTCAATAGTTTTGAACGTCACGGTTTTGAATAGTTTTGAACGTCACACAGTGACGTTCCATCACAGTCACTGTGATGGAACGTGGAAAAATGATGAATTTACAGAATATTTTATTTATATTTCGCTCTCTATTTCTCTACATCTCTCTTTTCTATATGTCTCCTCTCTCTAATTTCTTTACCATCCCTCTCCCCCTCCCGTATAAGGTTGTTGTTGTTAAAGATTTAGCTACTCAGGACGAAGTGTCCATGTAGCACGGGCTATGGTGAACCCGTAAACCTATAAGGGTCATGCCAGTCCTTACCTGTGTGTCCTGTTGATTGAGAGGGCCGCCGAGCCTCTTAGGTCCGGAGAAGCCGTCAAGGCGTGTGTGCAGGGTGGGCGTGGCGGGGGAGTGGTTGAAGGTGAACATGTTGGGCGAGAGTGGGCCCAGAGGGCTCGCCCGGGGGACGCTCGACCTCGGCGATGCTGACAGAGGCGAGGCCGCTTCTTCCTTTTGTGTCGACATCTTCTGTAGTCCGCTGATCTCCAGGTCTTCGGCCAGCTGCAAGGTTAGACAAGGGTTGGTGAGAGGTGGAGGATCCCAGCGGTGGTGTTGGTGATAATTGTTAGTGGTGGGGATAACAGGTTGATTGATTGATGAAGATTAAGCCACCCAAAAAGTGGCACGGGCATGAATAGCCCGTAAATGGTGGCCCTTTTGAGCCATTACCAGTATCAAGAGCTGATACTGGAGATCTGTGGAGGTGCGACTGCACCCTGCGTGACCGGAGATGTCTCCCGTCTCATGACAGGTGATAATGATGACTTATTTCTAGCCCTGTTGCCTCCATTCCTGTAAATATATCCCCCAGGCATTATATTCCCCCCTCTCACATCACTATAGAACCACCTCCACGTCTCTTGTGCCGTGTGTGTGGCCAGACTCACCTTGAGGACCTCGGAGACATCCTGGTGGGGTATCCTGAGGGAGCCGCTGTAGCAGAAGGAGACAACGTGTCGTAGGTGGCGGGGGTCGGCGCCCCTCACCACGATCACGGGGTGCTGACCCGCTGGCACCCCCTGAGGAGAGGAAGCGGTTGTTTTAAGGCAAAAATCTTGATATTAAGGACATATTTGTTATTGCAACTCCACTTGATTTGTCTGGTGTATACATAGAATCTCTTGTCAAGTTTGTTGACAAGAGAGTCCAACTTTTATGTTGGAGAGACTCAAGGTCAAGGTCGGTTCAATTGCTCCCCTTGAAGGGAGGTCAGCCCCTATACCCCCTCACAAAGTCGGTGGATATGGAAAAAAATGTGCAACCCAAAGTCCATAGCGTTCGTTATTAGTGCAAAACGAAGATATACATGACAGATTTGCATTCTGGTCACAATATTTTGTGACCAAAAATGCACAAAAGGTGTGTCTGATGGGAGATAGGGAGGGAGGTGAGTGTGGGAGAGGACTGAGCACAAGGTCGACCCGGGCATCGCCGGGTATCCTATCTAGTATTGTATAAGGAAAAACCTGAATTCCAATTCGGTGTTTATTTATAAAAGATGTTAAAGCTACCCAATTGACGTAATACTCAGGATATCACAATATGCATGTTAGTACTCCTGTACCCACTTGTGTAAAAAAGAAAAACTAATGGGTAGTTTACAAGTTTTCGTATTGTGATACAGCCATCAAAAGATGGCTAGTATCTACAATATCTACAATACTACATGAGACTACAAAGAGCACAAGTTATTGAGACAAGCGGGAATGACACGCAAGTCCTTCCGAGAATCACCACAATGGCGAGGCTTCACCGGTGACAGAAGCCTGATCGTCAGTCTTTTACTGATGGGTAACAATTATGAAGATTAATACTAAAGAATACATCAGGAAGATCAAGCCTGGCTGCTGGAATGGCCTAGGAAGTGGTTGCTAGACCACATAGTAATGAAGTACTTTAATACGACTATGTATGAAGCATGGGGATATTATAGATAATATTTTTCTCCTCGCAGAAGTAAATTAATGTAATGAAGTTTAAAATAAAGAGGTATAGGTAGACTCTGTATAGAGTTTAGGATGTTGATATGTTAATGTCCAGTAATAGGTGAGAGGCGGGGCCTTGGTTGAAGCTCAGCCACCGCGAGCACAGCACGGTGGGTACAGCACGGTGGCTACAGCAAGGCGGGTACAGCACGGTGGCTACAGCAAGGTGGGTACAGCAAGGTGGGGTACATACTCGGAGACTTGCACAATAACTTGGGTTTTTTAGGACACTGTTTCCTGTTGTTTGGTGATGTTTATTTCCCACTAAACGCACGACAAGCCCCTTCCTCTTCATCCTCCTCCCCCCCATCCCCACAACCCTCCCCCTCCTCCCTCCGCAATCTCACAGTCCCCCCCCCCCCCATTCAACTGGCAGTTAACAAACCTATATTGTTGTTGTTAAAGATTCGCTACCTGGAACAAAAAGTTCCAAGTAACACGGGCTATGGTGAGCCCGTAGAAACAAACCTAACTGCCTGGTTCAACTAAGCGCAGCGGCCCAAGTATAGTACGATTTAATATCTCGATTAAATGTTTACAAGTCTCGCCAGAAACATTCATACGGACGCACCCATGAATTTCCGTTGCATAAAGGAAGTTAAATGAGCCGCAGCTGTTATCTCTTTTACAGTCTAATGAAACTTTATCTTTATATTTTCTGTTGTAATTTCTTTAAAATATAAATAGGTTGATATAATATAAATTGTCTTTACAAGCAATAGCTACCGATATCGTGAGTGTCTTGAAGACAATGCTTGCTACGGATAACGTAAATGTCTTTAAAGAGCAATAGATATGGATATCGTAAATGTCTTTAAAAAAACAATAGCTACGGACATCGTATAATTCATTGTACGCTAACATGTTCTAAGCTCATTTTCAGATAACATGTTATCTAGTTAGGGGGGGGGGTCCCGCCAGTATTTAGATAACTAATTATGTTAGATTCCGAATACATGTTTTATATACTGATAGGAATAAATGAGGGATATTCAACTGAAGCATTACAGTCTTTGAAAGGAAGAATACGATAAAATATTTCGGGATTACAATATTTGTCATCAGATATAATAACACAATGTTTCATAAAAAATATCATATTATTTGTTAAAAAATGTAATGTTGCTCTTTATATATATTTGACATTGTCAGACCACGAAGGAAGGATTGAAACAGGAATTGCCTTAAGTACTTTAGTATTTAATAATACATCTTCAGAAGGAAGATGTATTATTCTTCATCCTTCTGAAGATGTATTTAATACGAAAGTACTTAAGGAAATTCATGTTTCAATCCTTCATTCGTGGATTGACACTGTCTCATTTTTCATCACGTGTTAATTTTCGTGATTTACACACACACACACACACACACACACACACACACATATATATATATATATATATATATATATATATATATATATATATATATATATATATATATATATATATACTGTATATATATATTTATAGTTGAAAACTTCTCCCCCATATGCTGTTCAAAAGAATTGGAAGTCGTCAGACCCTTAACCCAATCCCTGAAAGCACTGGGTGGGATTAGTAGACACAACGACAATCTACTATAGCTATAATTTTTTTGAGATATATACAAGAGTTGTTACATTCTTGTACAGTCACTAGTACGCGTAGCGTTTCGGGCAGGTCCCTGGAATACGATCCCCGCCGCGAAGAATCGTTGTTACAAACAAGTACACATTTTACTGTTGCGTTAAACAGAGGCTACAGTTAAGGATTTGCGCCTAGTAAATTCTCCCCGGCCAGGATACGAACCCATAACAAAGCGCTCGCTGAACGCCAGGCGAGTGTCTTACAACTACACCACGGAGACTGATAATGACGATATCTTCGGCATTATGGAGGGCGAAGACCACGTACTGAATTTCTGTACATGGGAAAACACAGTTCACGCTAACATGAGAATTACACTGGAAAAGAGCGAACACTCAATCGCCTTCCTTCATACGATAGTGTACATCGACGAGACAGACAAGACGCTACAGACAACAGCCTTTTATAAGCCCACAGACTTGCACACAAAACCTAAAATATGACTCAAGCGATACGCAAATACTTAAGGACTCACTACCTTTCTCCTTACGACTGAGACTGAAAAGGATCACGAGTAAAGAGGAGAAATTGTACCCGTAACTCGATAGCTTGTGGAGCCCGTTCAGAGAGAGAGAAAGAGGGAGGTTACCCGGACCGAATAATGCGGAAAACAGAAGAAAAACTCAGAGGCTTCGGGAGGACGCAACTCCTCAGACCTAAAATTAGATAAGACCAGACGGATAGATGGATCCTCCCGACACTCTCCGTCCCAGGCTTGGCAGGACCTTCACAAGAAGGAATGACAAACTATGGGGATGGGTGAAAGAAACCTATGAGGAACACCCAGCCTGGACAACATTCCCTGGGCGCCTACCCATGATAGCCTAGAAGAGAGGCGGAGAAATCTCACGGACCACCTCGTGAGAGCTTATTTAAAACGACCAAAACTGAGAACTCAACCAAACCTAACTTAGGAGAAGAGAAACCTAACCTAAATATTCCTAAAAATGCATGTTCAGCGGTTAGGGAGGACCCACATGTAACAGTTCGCTAACATATAGATAAAAAAAAAGAGACGATGAAGCTAACGAAGCAGAAAATGAAATTAAAATTGGTCACTGACCTGTAGGACAGCTCTGAAGAAGGCGCTGGCGGCGGCAAGAACGATCCTGTGGGAGGGGATGGAGGCGCCCTTGGTGGCCACCGTGACGTCGGCTGAGGCTGGGTCGTGCTCCAGGCGGGCCACCTGCTGCGACAGGTGATTACCGTGACCCTCCCACCTCACACGGTACTCCTCCGGCTGCACCGACCACCTGGGGGAGTGAGACAGGTGGAGACTAATAATAAATAACTGAACACAAAAGTAGCTTTTTGATCAAAATATGATGATGAACTTATGATAATGGTGAGATATTATAAATTACTCTAATGTGATTAAAAATAATCTCAGGCTATCAATTTATATTTGTGATTTTCTGCACAGGAATATTACATAATACCTTATAATAAAAGAAATGTTAGATGGGGGGAAAGAGGGGAGGGAGAGACAGACAGATAGACCCGGGAACCGCTGGTAACCCCTTCCCGTACTATATAAATAATAATATATATATATAACAAAACACCACCACCGGCCTGCGTGTGAGTGCAGAGAGGTCCAGTGCCACTCTTAGCAGCCTAATCACTGCACTCGGCCATCGCGAGTCGCTATAACATCTTCATGTGGGGGCACAACATACCTACATCACTCACGCCACATGCAGCAGGGCAGCTTCAACAACCGCTGCTGAATGTGGGCCAGCGGTCACAAGTTTATTAATAAAGTAGCAATTCTAGCAGTCAAGCGTTTAGTGTTGTGAATGGAACTTATAACATTAGAAAATGTTATTCCGAGCAACTAAGACTTTAGCAAAAATGTGATGTTAACTGAACATTTCCACAGATATGGTAAGTTACACAATACTAAAGCTTGTTCAACTTGGCAAGAACCAGGTAATTAGGTAAGCTTGACTCAAGCACTTCTGGCCAAAGGTGACCAAAGAATGCACACAATATTCTTGGCTTATATAGGCCATTTTGCCCAAGCTAGCACTACCACAGGCTAGCCCGAGTATTGAGAGAACAGGTCAAGGGGGCCCAGAGGGCAACGGGGTCAGGTCAGAGTGTCGTCACCTGCTTGTTAGTGTCGCTGGAACAGAGGTGGCGCATCCTGTGTCTCCAGCGCTATCAAGGACCTCCTGCGGGCCATGATAAGGACACTAGCTGCGGCACTATACAGGATCTCTTACGTCCCTTGATAATGCCACCATAGGGACGACAAGGGGGCCTGCCATGTATGTCCCTTGTAGCCTATGAAATACTCTGTGGTATACCTTTATGTTAAAAAATAATACATGTTTGCATGTGCGCAAGAACCTTTGAATTTGCATCAGTTCCGTGGATCATTGAGTCTTCACTTATGAGACCATTGCTCAACTCAACTCTCCCTTACGTCTCTCCTTCAAGAAGAAGAAAAGGTGACACGAAAGAAGGAAACGAGATCAGACAAGTTGTTCTTGACGGCGGCCACAGTACCAAGAAAGGTTGACGGTGGTGGAGAGTCCTTATCAGCTGACGCTCCTGGCTTCCCTTCCCTTCCTAGGAACCTCATCTTGCCTCTCACTTTGCCCACCGTCAAAATCTGGGGTTAACCTGCAGTGTTCTGCTTCTCGAAACATGACGATGGAGCTTGAACATTTGCCGAAGCTTTTAATGTATTCTGAAGAACTATACACGTAACTGAAGTTCCCAAGTGGGCGGATACTGGGCATTGTACTGGGGGGAGGAGCCTGAGGGCTGGTGGGCGGGTACTGTACGGCGCGGGGGGAGGAGCCTGAGGGCTGGTGGGCGGGTACTGTACGGCGCGGGGGGGAGGAGCCTGAGGGCCGGTGGGCGGGTACTGTACGGCGCGGGGGGGAGGAGCCTGAGGGCCGGTGGGCGGGTACTGTACGGCGCGGGGGGAGGAGCCTGAGGGCCGGTGGGCGGGTACTGTACGGCGCGGGGGGGAGGAGCCTGAGGGCCGGTGGGCGGGTACTGTACGGCGCGGGGGGAGGAGCCTGAGGGCCGGTGGGCGGGTAGTGTACGACGCGGGGGGAGGAGCCTGAGGGCCGGTGGGCGGGTAGTGTACGACGCGGGGTGAGGAGCCTGAGGGCTGGTGGGCGGGGTTTCATGACACCATCAAGATGGACTATGAACCAACACCAAAATTGATCAATTGGTTTGCATTTTTTAAGTGATATTTAATAATGAAAATCACTCACTACTTAAATCTAGAAAGTGTAGGTACAGCAACTGAACAGATATAGAATATAATGTTCACAATAACAGCATAACATAGGTTGACATTCTGGATGAAGACATGTGAGCAAATTGGTTACATAATGTTTGATATTACTCAGTTTCTCTTTTGAACCGGTTGAGAGAAGAACAGTTTTTAATCTTATTATGTAGGTCATTCCACAGTTTAGAACACCTTGACTTGCCAGGCATTTCTTCTCTGGTTAAGTCTCACTCTAGGAACACCAACTAGATAGTGTGGCGACCAAGGGTTCTGCTACAGCCCTCTAGGAAGAGTTTGAAGTCAGGATTAGTATGGCAAAGGAGAGTTTTATATAGAGTACACTTGAGAGCGTGTGTAGAGACTTCACATGTACCATATTCAAGCAGTTCAGTAAGGAAGCAGAGTGCTGTCTGTGCCTGGAGTTCCTTATTGTTTGAATTACTCATTTCGCTGAATACTTATGGGTCTAATGGTAGTCTTGGGTTGAAGATTCCCAGGCGCAGATACCGTAGGTGAGATACAGATAGGTGAACAAATCCACAAGGGCCGTGACGAGGATTCGAACCTGCGTCCGGAAGCATTCCAGATGCTGCCTTAATCGACTGAGCTACGACATGGTCAAAAAGAGTTGAAACCGAAGTTCTACTGAACTTACTGGATCCTGCAGCCTCTCCGAGACAGATAGGTGAGTGAACAATATAGTGTCACCAAGGCATAACGAGGTACGTAACATAGGATTTTAAAGCGAATACCTATTGTTGTTGAACCTTTCTGTGCTGAGATGTCAGCCTTGCTGTAGTTAGCGGTCGCAACCACTTGTTATGCTCAACAACTGCCTAAAGATGTGAATTGTGGCTCAGTCCGTTAAGTACCGTTGCGTCTCACCGCTAACTACACGGATAAACACATGGAAACAGCCTCACCTTTAGTTAGGTAAGGCTATATAGTCTCATTAAGGTCTTTGCCTATAGGGTAAACCCATATCGAGAGGAAATGAACAACATTAGAGGAATTAATATTAAATAAAACTGAGGACAAGGGCGCACATCCAGAGAGAAGCAGAGTCACCGTCCTTGGGCCAATGGCGTAAGCGCTGACTCTCCAGCAGAGGACACAAGTATTCACCTATTTGTGCTTGCGGGGGTTGAGCTTTGGCTCTTTGGTCCCGCGGCTGGTCTGTGTGTGGTCTGTGTGGCTGGTCTGTGTGTGTGTGGTCTACAAGGTTCAAACATTGTTCTCTACAAGTCTCTCCCTCGAGAACAACCTACCAAGTGAGGTGTGTGACAACCTGATAGATGTTCCCCTTTGCACGAAGAGAGTAACTGCGACGGTCTTATCACCCGTTAACATGCACAGTTATGTAACGCATTTTGGTAACAGGCTGGCGACCAACCCATACTGTCACTTAAAAAAAAAATTTGTGCAAGTGATTGGCTAATAACCCAGAATTGTGTTCAATCAAAACACATAATCTCCCCATTGCTTCAGATAACTGTACAGAAAAAGTGTTCTAGTTTGCAAACTTCAAAGTAAACTCTAACTAGTCACGTGTTAAAAAAATAGATCATAATAAGAGGAAGAGAACAATATTAGAAAATATCGAGAGAAAACGAAAAATAACAGACAAAATATTAACGGCACAATTTGCCAAATAAAGAAGAAGGTCCAGTTTAGTGAAGACTGATACAAGTGCTTGAGGCAGCCGCAGGTTTTCCTCGTGAAGACTTGGTGACTCAGGTTTATATATACAGAAGTGTGACCTGCGTCACCAGCCGCTGGACCTGAGCCTTGTGCAAGACACAAGCGGCGCCCAGCTGCTCTGTCTGACTCACTCTTGAGGAAGTGGTCGACCAGGCGGGTAGGCAAGCCATACCAACAGCCAGGATGTTGGTGAAGTCAGAGGAACAGCCAAGGAGCTGATGAAGTCAGAGGAACAGCCAAGGAGCTGATGAAGTCAGAGGAACAGCCAAGGAGCTGATGAAGTCAGAGGAACAGCCAAGGAGCTGATGAAGTCAGAGGAACAGCCAAGGAGCTGATGAAGTCAGAGGAACAGCCAAGGAGCTGATGAAGTCAGAGGAACCATAGGGAGGGGTTGAGGAGAGCTTGGGGAGCCAGAGTTGATGAGTCCAGAGGAACAGTAGTAGGCATCCATCAGTTTCAGGAGACTATGGAGTTGCGCTCTGATGTCGGCCTGGTCTGGAGTGGCCTCACCAGGGCGCAAAACGAGGGTCCTGTACCCTAGACATAGGTCTCTGATTTCTTTCAAGAACAGCTTGTATGAAATCAGAGACCTATGTCTTCCCGAGTCTGTACGGCTTTAAGGTCCGAGGAAGAGCCTGAGCTGCCTTGTACTCAAGGCAAAGACAGACTCTTACGTTCAGGCTGCTAGTAAGATAATGGGGACATCCTATTTGATTACCGATAGACTGTGAAGTCGTGAAAAAATATCTAAATTACAGGTTAAAACGTTCACTGTCTCTGAAAGTTCGCTGTGGCAAAATTGTGGAAGGAGCTTGTTATACCTCGCATGATGGTTCAATCAACAACAAATAACTATGCTAATATTTTCTGCAATATATAGACTGCTGAGGTTACATTGCAAGAAGCACAGTCACCAGCACACTTGTTTTTCATAAATTTCTAAACGCCCAGATAAGTGACTTCCCTCAGAGAATTTCAGAGAGCTATATCCTTACAGGTTCCTTTGTGCGTAACGTAACTTTCAATGTCCACATATCCGGATCTGAGCAAGACGAATCACCTTGGAGAGGACGGAGACGACGGGCTGGCGCCACTGAGTCATTAATGTGGTGGTCATCAGGGTAGTGAGTCTATCCACCTCGAGATGGCACTCTAATGCATCAAGGTGTGAGTAAAATCCATTTGCCAGGAGACGGTGAATGGCGCTCCCTTCTTAGAGATCCGGTGGCCGCGCCCACAGCAACAGGGACATGAAGAAGAGTATGATATCAGTGCCAGACTCGTCCCATGGCTCTCCCTCCCCCACGTCGGGGACCACAGCGCGTGGGAAGGGAGGAAGTAATGTGTGACGCAATATATTGAGTTCTCTTTGTTCTTGTGTCCGGCTCGACGGAGCAGCGCCTCTCGCATTAAGAACTGCAATAATAAATAGCCGTGGAAGATCTTATTTGTATTACTGTTTTTGCGAGTATAGTGTCAGCTGATGTCTGTTGGCCAGCCTGCCTTCTGTTGTGAAATTACCTAAGTGTAGTTACAGGATGAGAGCTACGCTCGTGGTGTCCCGTCTTCCCAGTACTCTTTGTCATATAACGCTTTGAAACTACTGACGGTCTTGGCCTCCACCACCTTCCCACTTAACTTGTTCCAACCGTCTACCACACTGTTTGCGATAGTGAATTTTCTCATATTTCTTCTGCAGTTTTGTTTAGTTAACTTAAATCTTTGACCTCGTGTTCTTGAAGATCCAGGTCTCAAAAAATATTCGTTATCAATTTTGTCGATTCCCTGTTGTTTTATTGTTATAGATTCAGCTACTCAGAACAAAACGTTCCAAGCAGCACGGGCTATGGTGAGCCCGTCGTACTTACCTAGCACAGGGGATGTGCGTGTGTCGATTCCTGTTACTATTTTGTATGTAGTGATTATTTCACCTCTTTTTTTTCCGTCTGTCTTCTAGTTTTGGCATATTTAATGCCTCTAACCTCTCCTCGTAGCTCTTGTCTTTGAATACCGGAAGCCATTTAGTTGCATGTCTTTGCACCTTTTCCAGTGGAAGCACGTTTATGTAGACAATGAACATTGCCGGTGCAAGAACTGAACCCTGTGGTACTCCACTCGTGACATTTCTCTAGTCCGATTCATTGCCTCTGATTACTACCCTCATTTTTCTGTCGGGAAGAAATTTGTTCATCTATGTTAGAAGGCTCCCTGTCACGCCTCTTTGTACCTCTTATGGGGGACTCTGTCGGTAGCTTTTCTTAGGTCCAGATAAATGCGGTCAACCCAACCATCTCTTTTCTGTAAAATCTCTGTGGCTCGATCATAAAAACTAAGTAAATTCGTTACAGAGGATCTTCCAGATTGAAAACCATACTGTCTGGCTGTTATTATATAATTTTTCTCTAGGTGTTCTATCCATATGGTTTTAATTATTTTTTCCAAAATTTGTAGTCCTATACTTGTCAATGATACAGGTGTATAATTAAGGGAGTCTTCTCTGCTGCAACTTTGGTAGACTGGGACTATGTTAGCCTTTTTCCATATCTCTGCCAGGACTCATGTACACAGAGATGACTGGAAAATCAATTGAAGTGAAATACAGAGCTCAGATGCACATTTTCTCAGAACCCAAGATGAAGCTCCATCTGGGCCCACTGTGTTGTTTTTACTTAGCTCCTTAAGCATTTTTTCCACATCGTCTCTCTAGACACCTCTATGTGTTCTATGGAATTCTTAATGTGTCTGGTTCTCTGAAAATTTAATTTTACTCAAACACACTTTGGAGCTGTTCGCTTAATGTTTCACACATTTTCTTTTCATTTTCCGTGAATTTGTGTCCCATTTTCAACCTCTGTATTTTTCCTTTACCTACAATTTTGCTTTTTATGAATTTATAGAATAGGGCTGGTTCTGTTTTACATTAGTCCACTGTACCTCTCTCAAAATTCTTTTCTATCTCTTCTCACTGCAGTGTAGTTGTTTCCTACTTCTTTGTATTTATGATATGTTTGAGGGTTTGGCCTCTTCTTATACTGATTCCATTTTTGTGACAGTTGGCCTCTCGCCCTCTCGCAATTTATGTTGAACCAATCCTGTTTCCTAGTTCTGCATCTATGTTATGGTATAAATTTTATGTGCCTTTATCACATATTTCACAAAACTTGACATACATTTACTTCCTTGCCTAACAACAAATCAACCTCATTAAAGAACTTTCTAAGTTACCCATAGTGTCCTCTCCTGAAATCAGATTTCTCGACTGCTTCATTTTCCTCATTCTCTTCTAGATTGTAACACATTGCATACTTTATCCCCAAAAGGACATGGTCACTTTTAGGCAAGGGAAGAAGGTACTGAATATCAAAATATCTCTTCCTCTTTCCTGGTAAATATCAAATTCAACGTTGAAGGAACATCCCCTTCCCTCATCCTCATAGCTTGGTTAACGTGTTGATACACCAATGTCTCCAGGATGAGGTTTACAAACCTACAGGTCCAAAAGTCACCGAGTTCTAGCAGTCGTTATATATCTTTATATCCGCTCTCGCTATAATGTCTCTCATGATCGTTAAGAAGTCCTCTCGTTCGGTGTCCAGCTCCTCCTTTGTTCATGTGTTCCATGGCAGTAGACTGTAAGCATTTTTGATTATTAATTAATCATCCTGATTACAAATATCCAGTGTTATTATATCACCTTCTCGTTGGCAATCATTAATTTGTTTACCTTTAGGTGTTCTTTCACCAGCACGGCAACGTCTCCACCTTTCCTAATGGCAAAGGTAAGCTGAGTGTCGCTTTTTGTCTTCTGTGAGCCTGTCTTCTGTTGGGTGGCTAGGATGTGCTGAGTGGCAGCTGATGTCTGTTGGCCAGCGTGCCTTCTGTTGGGAGATAACGGGGGGTAACCTGACCGTCATCTACTGTTTGCTGACGAACCCGTTTCCTGTTGTGTGACAAGGGTAACCTGAGTGTCAGCTGCTGTTTAACCCGTTTCCTGTTGTGACAAGCGTACTATTTAGTGCGTACAGACATCTCTGTTCTGGTCGACGCATTGCTTCACTACATAACCCGGGCCTACACACACACAACATAACCCAGGCCTACACACACAACATAACCCGGGCCTACACACACACAACATAACCCAGGCCTACACACACAACATAACCCGGGCCTACACACACACAACATAACCCAGGCCTACACACACAACATAACCCGGGCCTACACACACAACATAACCCGGGCCTACACACACACAACATAACCCGGGCCTACACACACACAACATAACCCAGGCCTACACACACAACATAACCCGGGCCTACACACACACAACATAACCCAGGCCTACACACACAACATAACCCGGGCCTACACACACAACATAACCCGGGCCTACACACACACAACATAACCCAGGCCTACACACACAACATAACCCGGGCCTACACACACAACACAACTAGGTCTAGATGTGAACCACACACTACTCTCCAGCACAGAACATCCGACACGCGAGTACTCCGTAGTACTCCGAGTACTCCGAGTACTCCAATAACCAACGTTCCTCCGTGGCATCACTGCGTCATTGCGTGTGTGTGTTCCCTCCATTGTGTCATATTTATGTTGAGACAAATATCACAACCATATTTATCCTTGTTTATTTATTTATTGGCTATGAAAATGGCACAGCTATCTTAATTTTATTGACATTTTTGTTCTGATGAAGTCATAGATGAAATCAAAGAACATGAGGTTATGTTTCGGCCAAATGCAGTTACTTTAATTATTTTTTTCATAATAGTGTTTCCCCTGTCAAGACTTATGAACATCTTGCTGGTCAATACATCCACTTAGCGTAAAAGAGCACCGGCTCTCTGTGACCTGTGGTATAGAGACCATAGAGCCAGGCAAGGAGTCTTGCCCTGGCTCTTTATGACCTGTGGTATAGAGGCCATTAGAGCCAGGCCAGGAGTCATGGACCATGCTCGAGGTAAGGAGGTCGTGGAGGAGTCGTCACAGTGTGAAGGGGTCGTCAGGAAGAAGAACACATCACTCTGATACCGTCCACTTGTGTGTGTGTGTGTGTGTGTGTGTGTGTGTGTGTGTGTGTGTGTGTGTGTGTGTGTGTGTGTGTGTGTGTGTGTGTCTGTGTGTTTCCTGTTGAAGATTTACAGTTTGTCAGTCCCTGTCAGCTGTTGTTCAATGGGTTGAGTCAGCTGATACCCGGGACGCAGACTGTCAGTCTTGCTGACCTCCCCCGTCAGCCTCACTCCTGTCTGACACCTTTGTTTGTGGTCCTTCCTGGTGCTGACATGGCCCCACGGCTCAAGCCGATGGGGTTCTCTCACTCAGCGGTCAAAACTGACACTGGAACCATGTCCCCATAGGTCTGGAACCATGTCCCCATAGGTCTGGAACCATGTCCCCATAGGTCTGGAACCATGTTCCCATAGGTCTGGAACCATGTTCCCATAGGTCTGGAACCATGTCCCATAGGTCTGGAACCATGTTCCCATAGGTCTGGAACCATGTCCCATAGGTCTGGAACCATGTCCCATAGGTCTGGAACCATGTCCCCATAGGTCTGGAACCATGTCCCATAGGTCTGGAACCATGTCCCCATAGGTCTGGAACCATGTCCCATAGGTCTGGAACCATGTCCTCATAGGTCTGGAACCATGTTCCATAGGTCTGGAACCATGTCCCCATAGGCCTGGAACCATGTCCCCATAGGTCTGGAACCATGTCCCCATAGGTCTGGAACCATGTCCCCATAGGTCTGGAACCATGTCCCCATAGGTCTGGAACCATGTCCCCATAGGTCTGGAACCATGTCCCCATAGGTCTGGAACCATGTCCCCATAGGTCCGGAACCATGTCCCATAGGTCTTCCATCCCAGATCTCAACCACACAAGAAGCTGACTAACTCCTGGGTACCTATTTACTGCTAGGTGAGAAGGTGCATTAGGCGATAGGAAACGCGCCAAACCATTTCTGCCCCGCCCGGGATTCGAACCTGGAATTCCCGATTGAGAGTCGAGAACGAACCCGACTGTACTACCGAAGGAATACGAAAGGGTGGTGACATGTTCCTTGACACAGGTTCAAGGCTCCAGCCCCGCCTGGCGGTGGGGCTATCCTGGCACGGGGAGTGTATGGATAGTGCCGGAGTAGTGCCTGTGGAGTGCCAGGGGCAGTGCCAGGGTAGTGCCTGGTGCCCGTAGAGTGTGTGTACTAGCCATAGCAGGAAGTTGTCCGCAGATGTCCGCGGCCTCTTATCTCTTTGGGCTGTCCGAACCTGGCTTAGCACCCCGTCCCTTCCCCTAGTACCTAGACCAGGAACACCAGTGACTTCCCTACACGCTCTCTCTACACTCTCACTCTCTCTACACTCTCTCTCTCTCTCTCTCTCTCTCTCTACACTCTCACTCTCTCTACACTCTCTCTCTCTCTCTCTCTCTCTCTCTCTCTCTCTCTCTCTCTCTCTCTCTCTCTCTCTCTCTACACTCTCACTCTCTCTACAATCTCACTCTCTCTACACTCTCTCTCTCTACGCTCACATTCACGGCCTCTCCTGTGAGTGGACAGCGCTCAGGAGTCGTAATTCTAAGGACTAAGGCGTTCGATTCCCAGCCGAGGAGGAAATAATTGTGTAGCGTTTCTCTCACCCTGATGCCCCTGTTCTCCTAGCAGTAAGTAGGTACCTGAGAGATAGACGGCTGCTACGGGCGGCTTCCTGGGGACGTGTGTGTGTGTGTGTGGGTTAGAGAAATATATATAGTAGACATGATAGAAGAAAAATAGATTGGTTAGAAAGGTGGGGGGTCCAAGAGCTAATAGCTCGATTCTGCAGACACAAATAGTAAACACACACACACACACACACACTTCGCTGGAAGACAGAAGAGTAAGGGGGGACATGATCACCACATTCAAGATTCTGAAGGGAATTGATAGGGTAGATAAAGTCAGTCTATTTAACACAAGGGGAACACGCACAAAGGGACACAGGTGGAAACTGAGTGCCCAAATGAGCCACAGAGATATTAGAAAGAACTTTTTTAGTGTCAGAGTGGTTGACAAATGGATTGCATTAGGCAGTGATGTGGTGGAGGCTGACTCCATACACAGTTTCAAGTGTAGATATGATAGAGCCCAATAGGCTCAGGAATCTGTACACCTGTTGATTGACGGTTGAGAGGCGGGACCAAAGAGCCAGAGCTCAACCCCCGCAAGCACAACTAGGTGAACTAGGTGAGTACACACACACACACACACACACACACACACACACACACACACACACACACACACACACACACACACACACACACACCACACACACACACACACACACACGGACTCGTAAATAAAGGAGTAGAGTTACAAGAACGAGTGGCAGAAGTACAACTACACATGATGGCGACAACAGAGACGAAACAGAGAAGTGATATGGGTAATAATCCTCCCACGAGAGTATCAAGCAATAAGGAGAGGGAGGGTGAGAGGGTGTAGCCGTGTTGCTGCAGCTTATCTACACCTTTGAAGAATTAACATTAGCACAGGAATCCGATCAGCAAGATCAGATTCCCTTAGGAATTACTAGGAACTGCAGCAGCGGGAAGCATATGGTGTTGGCAGTGATTTACAAATCCAGCAAACAAAAGAAGACTTAGAGAAGAATACGACTGATGCAATGTGAATTGTCTAAAGGTAATGGGGAAAAAAACAGCCACAGTAGCAATGGAGCTAAAATCCTTATACTGGACTGACGGACTTCAACATAAGAAATAGAGTGGATAAATAATGATGCCCGCGGGATGGCTGAGACATGGAGACCAAGACTGCAAACATTTTCCCCTCACACTGTTCACAATATTGTAGCTATTCACTGCATGTAGCTTCACTGCAGTTTCAGGCCTCAAGTAGAAACCAGCGAGCAAGATGTACTACTGTGCTACTGTGTCCACTGTGTCCATTGTGTCCACGGTGCCACTGTGTCCACACTGTCCACTGTTCAGCTAGCACGAACATCACAATTATGACACATATCTTCAGCAATAAATGTAAAAATAATAAACTGATTTTGAAAGCCAGGTGAGAAAATGATGCCGCCACGTCAACGTCTCGCTAATGGGTCGGGATTGACACCAAATTTCACCTGTTGACCAGTCCACACACCAGAAGGTGAAGGGACGACGACGTTTCGGTCCGTCCTGGACCATTCTTAAGTCGATTGTGTGTCAAGTCACACACAATCGACGTGAGAATGGTCCAGGGCGGACCGAAACGTCGTCGTCCCTTCACCTTCTAGTGTGTGGTCTGGTCAACATACATCAGCCACGTTATTGTGACTCATCGCCTGCAAATTTCACCTGCTCTAATTTCACCTTAATGAACTAATGTTGTACAAGGAGGGCGAATGTAGTTGTACCTTGTAACAGCCAAACGTTTCCGAGGTGTAAACAAATATATTAAATAATAATAATAAAGAATGAGTGATGAGGCTGAGGAAGAGGAGGATGAATAATGGCTTCTTAAGAGCAGGAGGCGCAGCAGCAGGAGGAGGAGGTACTTACCTGTAGGCGTTGTAGAGGCGCAGTCTAGCCAGGGAGACCGGGTCGGTCGCCGGCGCCAGCAGAGGGCTGGGCACCCCTGGCTCCTCGCTCTCTTCGCCTCCAGAAGTATCAGCGTTCAGCATCTTCCTCTCCCACTCTCCTTCTCTGCTGTCTAGAGTCTGCTCCTCGATGCTGCGGGAAGGTGGCGTGGTTGGCTGACCTGCTGCTGGGGGGCCTGGCGGCTCAGTGCTGGCTTCTTCCAGAGTTTGCATTCAGGGTTCTTCCAGGTAGTTGATGGGAGTATGGCACCCGTTGAGTTCCTTCCAGATACGTCCCAGTGCCTAAATCCAGTCAGTTGTGTTTCTATCGGACTCCGAATTCGGTCCAATGTGTTTACAACTTGTCAGTCTCTGGAGCTGACTAAGGTGCCAGCCAAGAGACAGAAAGCTCAAGACGAGAAGGACTTAATTATACCAATGACGAGAACTTGAAAACTTTGTCCAACGCTGACTGTAATGCTCTCACCAGGTGGGAGTGTGGACACGGTGGGCGCCAGGCACCAGCGGCACGGACGCTCCTGCCACTCTGACCGTCACTAGTCACTAACTTGCAAATGAAGGGGGTCACGACTTCAGTAATAACGAGGAACGTCTCACTTCAGTAACCAGAACACAGCAGCAATTCAGAACGAGACTGGGAGCAGATAGGAACACATTAATGTTGAGGTACTCTGGAACATCAGGAACGCGGTACCATCGCGGTTCTTCTCCACAGTTCACAGGAACAAATTACCGGAATGTATCAGAGTAACAATAAGGAACTACTGGTCAGGAACCTCGTGGTAATGAGACATATAATTCCAGTTGTCAAGATTTGTGGAACACTGATGAACTTGTCATTGACGCTAATCGTAAGTCGGACACGAGATAGAACACTGTCAGCAAGCAGTAGAGATGAGCAGGAACGGCGCCAGGCGCTAGCAGGGAGGAGCAGGAGACGAAGTCAGCAGAGAGCTGCAGTAAGCGGGGTCAGCAGGCAGCAGGGGGGTGAGATCTTGTCCAGTGCCCGGTTGACAGGCATCTGTGCCAACACGCTCCGTGCTTCAACGGAAACAGATACCAGAGGTGACCACTGGCACCCCCACTCTCATGTGCTTCCAGTGACCGACCTCCCCCACCTCTATTGGCACACCCCACAACAAAAGGGCCACACCACCAGGGCCACACCTCCACAACACCAGGGCCACACCTCCACACCACCAGGGCCACACCCCCAGGTTCACACCTCCACAACACCAGGGCCAAACCCCCACACCACCAGGGCCACACACCCACACCACCAGAGCCACACCCCCACACCACCAGGGCCACACCCCCACACTACCAGGGCCACACCCCCACACCACAGGTGGCCACACCCCTCCCCCCAAGCACCAGGGCCACTCACACACCACAGTAGTGTAGAAGAGAACGGAAACAATACATGTTGCTTGCCCTTACGTTGCAAATATTTTTGGTAGCTCGCTAAAGACTGCTTAATTGTACTAAGTCATTTTTGGTGTATTGTTAATGATTCCTTATTGAACATAAGAAATAAGAAACCATTGTACACATAACAAGCAAGGAACCTGCAGCTAACTACCCAACCACACTCCGAGGGGAAGATTACTTCTAGATGACGGCGTCACAATATATAGATTAGCGATCTCCTCAAATAGTTCCTTCCTTTAACTAACCTAATCGTAGGGAACCCCCCCCCCCCATACTTTCCCTATCCACCACCTCCCCTCAATCCCCCATACTTCCTCCCCTATCTCCCGCCAACATGCAGAAGCAACTTGACGCGCGCTAAAAGGTTTAACATCACAAGCTTCCCGCTCTAGCTGCGACTGGCGCGGGCGGGCGGGCGGGCGCCCTAAATCCGAATTTCGATCGAAATATCGCACGGTTCCCGGCACGTTTCTTACTGCTAAGGTTCAAGTTCAAGTTCAAGTATGTTTATTGAGATAAGAAAGAAATACATCTCAAAGGGATAGAGTAGCTTAGGCTATTTCTACCCCCCCCCCTCACTACTGAGGTGATACTTGAGTGGTGGTGGTAGTGGTGGTGATTCTGGTAGTAGCGGTAGTTATGTTGGGGGGGGGGGTAATGTTGGTGCTTGTGGTAGTGGCAGCGATTGTAGTAGTGGTGATTGTGGTAATGGGAGTAGTGGTGATTTGCGGCAGTGGTGTTTGTTTTAGTGGTAATACTTGTGGTAGTAGTGGTATCAGTAGTAGTAATAGTGGTAGTAGTGGCGGTACTGGTAGTAGTGGCGGTACTGATATCAGTGGTAGTAGTGGCGGTACTGATATCAGTGGTAGTAGTGGCGGTACTGATATCAGTGGTAGTAGTGGCGGTACTGATATCAGTGGTAGTAGTGGCGGTACTGATATCAGCGGTAGTAGTGGCGGTACTGATATCAGTGGTAGTAGTGGCGGTACTGATATCAGTGGTAGTAGTGGCGGTACTGATATCAGTGGTAGTAGTGGCGGTACTGATATCAGCGGTAGTAGTGGCGGTACTGGTATCAGTAGTAGTAGTGGCGGTACTGGTATCAGTGGTAGTAGTGGCGGTACTGGTATCAGTAGTAGTAGTGGCGGTACTGGTATCAGTAGTAGTAGTGGTAGGAGTGGTGATTGGGTTGCGAGAAGTATCAGTCCAGTATATATATTTCCGTTGTTGTACACCGTATATCAACAAAAAGCGGCTCGTCCACCATGTTATCACATCCGCCCCGGATGTCATTGGGGAACTGAACCAACTGACACTAGTTGAGGGCTGACCGAGCTATGTTGAGGGCTGACCGAGCCGTGTTGAGGGCTGACCGAGCTATGTTGAGGGCTGACCGAGCCGTGTTGAGGGCTGACCGAGCTATGTTGAGGGCTGACCGAGCCATGTTAAGGGCTGACTGAACCATGTTGGGAACTGACTGTGGATGTTGAGGACTGACTGTAGCAGGATGGAAGCTAACTTAAACTGATTGCAAAATTTTAGAAGATGGGTGGCCTTAAAATAAGTACTTTGAATTTACGAGAGAAAGAACTTTTGGACCCCACGTATATGTTTAAGCAAATTGTGCCACACTGTATCTCTTCAGTCTTTCTTAAATGTGTATATTTCTTTCTGAGTGTACTCGTGCCTGATGATATGCATATCAAGAACCAACTGCCGCGGGGAGAGCTCATTTTCTGCTCTAAAATGAATCTAGAGAAACCTGAGGTCATGAATAAAAGACAAGGAGCCAGATTCGCGAAGCAGTTACGAACCTGTACATCTTTTCTCAACCTTTGGCGGCTTTGTTTACAATTATTAAACAGTTAATAAGCTCCGAAGCACCAGGAGGCTGTTTATAACAATAACAACAGGCGATTGGGACGTTTTTATGTTTGTAAACTGGTTAATAAATGTAACCAAAGCCGTCAAAGATTGAGGAAAGATGTACACTTTCGTAAGTACTTGGGTAACTACTTCGTGAATCTGGCCCAAGATGATCAACTTTTCCTTGATGTACTTCGATGTACCTCAAGACAGAACATTTGCGAAAACTTTACTCTCTGACAATTATTTATGATTTTGCAAGCCTAAAATGTCGCAAATTTCAATTTTGAATTTTTGTATCGTAATTATTTCTAATATTGTTAAAGAGAATTAACTAGAGAAGTAGTTAAAAAATGTAAAAATCATCATTGATTAGAAGATCAGTTAGGATTTTTAGACCATTTTATTTTTTACAACTAATTTCGGAGCTCACGATCACCGACAGCTGTAATTAGGGTTTTAGGCATAAGCCCGTGCAACTTAAAGACAGAGCCGGATTAAATCTTTCGTAGGCCTTAGACACCTCTAAGATATGGGGTCAGGTTCAATAGCATGTTCACTAAAGCACAAGTTAGTATAACTTATGTTGAACAAACCCACAAGGGCCGTGACAAGGACTCGAACCTGCGTCCGAGAGCATCCCAGACTCCCGATGTTCATTTGATGCATCACGCAATTGTGATTTCTGTGTGTAAAAACTACGTTGCTTTCATCTTGGCCCAGAACATGACTAAATACACTATTATAAAAAATAAATTAACGTCAATAGACATTAATCGAATTAATTAACAAACTAATGGGAAAAGTGCTCTCGGAATTTAAGTAATGTCCCCCTAAAAGTGGGGTAAGCAAAGTTATTGTTTTATTTTGAGTAGGGCCCCCCCCCCCCTTCACTATCTCGTAGACCGTAGGCACTGTGCCTAATAAATAACTCGGCACTGCCTAAACGGCTGTCTGCCATTGTGTAGAGTTGTAGGGCGAGGCTTTCATCAAGAACGAAAAGATGAGATGAATAGAGGCCAGCATGGCAGAGTGCTGATGAATAGGCTTCCCATCAAGACGGGAACTATCAGGAGAAAGCGCCAAGCCATTACGACTAATATAGCACTTGGAAGGGGGTCAGGATAAGGATTTAGGATGGGACGGGTTAAGGACTGGTGTCCAACCACTATTTCACCATTATAAATTCACATTAATGCATTTATAAATCTATGTATCTATGTATTTAGGTATGTAGCTTAGCCTAACATTTTAAAAGCACTACAATCACCTTCTGTGGTTGTTCAATAAATCTCTGAATTGTATGTTTGACAAATCTTTCACCCTGTCCATGGAGGATAGAAGAAAATGCATATATGCTGCTTAGCATTGTAAATGTGTGGCCACGTCTGTGGTAGAAAATAATAATAATAATAATAACAAAACTTGGACGATCGGGGATTGAACGCCGACTTGCATGTAGCAAGACCGTCCCTCTACCGTCCAGCCCAAGTGGTAGGGAGTTAGTTATGAGGGGGAAAGCGCCAAGCCATTACGACTGTATATCACTTGGAAGGGGTCAGGATAAGGATTTGGGATGGGACGGGGGAAAGGAATGGTGCAAAAAACCCGCTTTAATCATTAACATGAAAATTAAAACTATAAGCGTGAACGTGAGGCTTTAGGAAAATATTTTAGAATAACAAATTTGATTCTGTATTGCATAAAGTCATCAATATCCTCACTGGTATTTTCCTATATTATTTTCCAAGCTTTTCCGGTCAGATACCTGCCAGCGCCATGGGAGAAGACGCGGGATAATGATCATTATGATGATAATGATGACCATGAGAATTATCAAAACCATAATTGAATCAATGTTAATTTGTTCAAACAAATAAATTCAATTTTGCATTGATGAACACAACAGAAACGAAATTGTTATAAAGATTTTACCAAACACTTGGAAAAAGACGAAAACTACGAAGCATAAAGTATCGTACACATCAAAAACCTGAATTAACACAATGACAAACTTAATTTAATCTACAAAACACGTAATGTTTGTTTGAACCGTCCACGGAGGGGGGGGGGGGGTAAACAAGAAGTGAGGGGTAAGGGGGGGAGGGGGGAAAGTGAGGTATGAGGGGAGGAGAAGTGAGAGTGAGGGGGGGAGAGGGGGAGAGAGGAGGAGGCTGTCGCGATGCAGATAGCGGTGCCACACTTCCGGTGATATCCGCGGGAATACCGTCTCTGTACCGCTACTGCTGATGCTTCTCCAACCTCGCCACAGCCCTTCCTCACCCCCCACCACACTCGCCTTATCCGGAGCCCCGGGGGGTCCTTCAGGCATGAGCATGGCCATCCAGATTTATCCGATGTGTCCGGTTACTAGATTCCTACAGTAGACGCAGGTATCACCTTGACATCCGGTCCGGTCTGCCGATTACGGTACATGGGCCGCAGCAGAGGCTGGACAAGGAGACAGAACCCAGCGGTACGGCGCTGGAAATGATGTACCTATGATCTGTCTCAAGCTGTCCTGGTCTTCCGGTGTGGCAGGTGTAGGAATGTCCACGATAATAATAGTCCACCAACAGACGTCCAAAACGGTTCAAGGTGCCTAACCCAACGGTACAACATTTGCAAATAGGGTTGCTGAAAACCTGAGAATAAAGAATCCGGACAATGCCACCTCAGTAAAATAGCCAAGTAAAATAATAACCTGAATGTAACAAAACTGAACTTGCTTTTATTAACAGTCTTAGGAATATGCAGCAATGTGCTATTATTTTTTTCTGTATGAAAGATTACACAGTGAAGATAAAAAAACAAGTTACAAGTTCATCTAATATCCAGGTGCAGGCGATGAGTCACAGTAACGTGGCTGAAGTAGTTTGACCAGACCACATACTAGAAGGTGAAGGGACGACGACGTTTCGGTCCGTCCTGTACCATTCTCAAGTCGATTCATCTAATATCCCCATCTCACAGGATGGTTAGGGTCACGTAGCACAGGTATGCGAAGAAATGTCACGGATATTGCGAGAGTACCTCCAATAAAGGTGGCAAGTTTACTGGGCACCTCCACGTCCCTAGGTGGGGCAAGAGTGCAAATGGTCGACACAGATTCGCATAAGGAATGCAAAAATGACTTTGCTTTGAACACCTTGGATTATATCAGTCTTAAGACGTGGTTCCCAACTTTTCATGTCTCATGCCCCATTTTCAAACGACATTCTTACCTGTTGACCCCTACAATTACGTTCTCATCAGTGTACCCCTTCAACTACTGTGTTATCTGTAGACCCCAACAACCACGTTCTCACCTGTGCATCCCAACAACCACGTTCTCACTTGTGGATCCCAACAACCACGTTCTCACCTGTGCATCCCAACAACCACGTTCTCACTTGTGGATCCCTACAACCACGTTCTCACCCTGTGTACACCCAACAACCACGTTCTTCGCTGCCTGCATTAAACCGATCACGCTAGCAACATTGACAGTAGCCATTATTGCGACAAATACACACATTCATGTGTCACAGGCCCTGCAGTCTTATTCTCACTTAAAACGTCATATGAATGAAAAAGGGAGACATTCAGTTCAACACACAAGTGGTTATTACAATACCGTTGACAGTATTAGTCTCATGGACCCGCGTTGAAATTCTTCCATGGCTCCCCCAGTTCGAAGCCACGGGATCAAGCATAATAATAATAATAATAATAATAATAATAATAATAATAATAATAATAATTATAATAAAAAGAATGTGTGTGTACAAAGAACATAAGAGTATTGACAGGAGTTACACATCCTAATGAAGCCATGTGTAAATAAGCTAATAAAGTTCGTATATGATCTTAGCTTGAACACCGGTTTGGGTCCCACATTATTTGTAAACATTGATATAAGAAATAGTTTGTTATATATTAACCAACTGGATCAATTGTGACGCTAGCTATACCTATTCAGGTGACTAGGATATGCAGTAAAAACTGAAAAGTATTGAAAGGTGACTAGGCTATAAAACTGGAACGAAAGTGGGTTATAAATCTTTAAACAGCTGTACTCTTACGAATAATTCTGCTAAAATAGCTAGGCTATAATAGCAGTACACAGGTGACTAGACATAGCAGTAGTACAGACAGGTGCAGCAGAGAGGTAGCTAGGCTATGGCAGAAGTAGAACAAATGTAAAGCATGGGTAAAAAAATTGTAATACAGAGGTACAGAATGCGTGCTACAGCGGTGCAGCAAAAGCACTACAGCGTCACAACGGTGGTACAGGAGGGCAGCTGGGCGGACGGACGGAGTGGTTGTTGTAGTCGGGTGTCTAGTGCAGGAAATATTCTGATTAGATTAAAAAAGTCTCTTGTGGAAGCAAGCTGATGGTCCCTGTCTAGTACCACCACCACACCTGTCCCATATCTGTATTACCACACACACACCTGCCCCACTACACACACACCTGTTCCATTACACACCTGTCCCATTTCTGCACCACCACCACACACACACACACACCTGTCCCAAATCTGCACTACACACCGGTGCCCAATATGTGCCACCTCTCACATCCACACCACCACACAACCGACCTATTTGCAATCACATTATAATAACTTTCTCCTAATTCAAAGTTAAATATAGAAGAATTAATATACAGAAAGGATGTCAACACTCAGCCACGCTTTGGACCATTCACAGCGAATAGATAGCCTAAATTATTACCGTCCAGATAGCCTAAATTATTACCGTCCACTGGAATAGATACTAGTGCTATCCTACGCTCGAGAGGACGGGCTGGCTATCCGGAGTAGATCAAGGAATGATCAGGCATGGAGGATAGGCTAGAGAATAGTCATGGAAATAGTTACAGACTCGTGGCTGCTCGCCTATATTTTACTAATCTGTCCTGCTGATTAGATCGACTCAAAAATCCGCCACGAGGGACGTAGTTGACGCAATACACGACGATAACGGACCAAAAACTTTGGACGGTACAGGAAGCAAAACGTTGGTAAAGCGATAGTGATAAGCAGGTAGAGAGAGAGAGAGAGAGAGAGAGAGAGAGAGAGAGAGAGAGAGAGAGAGAGAGAGAGAGAGACAGAGAGAGAGAGAGACAGACAGAGACAGACAGTCAGAGACAGAGAGAGAGAGACAGAGACAGGAGAGCACGACATATGAAGGCTCTGTGACTGCAATTGTTACCAAAACGAAAGCAATCAGGTGTGAGTCTTGCCACGTGAGGGTCCACAGTAGTTGTCAACACTCAGACGTATTAAATCTCAGATCTCAGACGTATTATATGATGTATACAACAGTGGGAAACTCGAAGGCAAAGTCCAAGACTAAGGAAGATGGACTTCGTGCACTTGGCCTGTAATTTGGGGTAATTTTCCGACTCTTGTGCTCTTAGAGAAGCTCTGTAATATGCCGCTTGAAGTCAGCAGTGGGAAATGGAGAGACCACACTCTCACATCATCTACCTTTCAGAAGTGACAGAACAGCAAGAGAAGGTGATGCGATGCAATGTATGAAAGAGGATTTGAATGCAATCAGCAATGAGGAGCTAAAACACCATAAGATCGACTCCATAAGATAAGAAAACACAATCGACTTGAGAATGGTTCAGGACGGACCGAAACGTCGTCGTCCCTTCACCTTCTAGTGTGTGGTCTGATCAACATACTTTAGCCACGTTATTGTGACTCATCGCCTGCACCATAAGATCCTCAGAATCTGTATGGTGCAATATACTAGATTAAAATTGTAGCTATATGAATATATTTATATTCATATATATATACATTTATATTCAGCTACCATAGACTCAGACAGACTATATGAAGGGGAGTACAGAGTGTGTCCCCATCTCGCAGGATGGTTAGTCATACAGGGCCATGTGTTTAGTAGCCGGCACTGGCAAATTTTGGGTTCACTGTGAGGATATCTTCAAGAATACGAGAATGAATAAAGTAATTGCAAAGCTCCAGGTACCTCATGCCAACTGATCTGAAAGGTCTAATAACTGGGCATTCAGTGATGTAGTGTGGGAGATCGTGCCGTAGTTCCTGCTCACAGAGTCTGCAACTGGAGTGCTCAGGATTGGGAGATCCGTCACCTGCAGCCACCTGCCACAGGTAACGGTAACCCAACCTGATCCTTGCAACCACTGTGTCGCACAGTCTAGTGGACGTTTAGTGCTGCCCATAGATATAGGTTTCAGATCTGAACAGATCATAGCTCTTTATACTAGTACTTTCAGGTCGTTGGGAGCCCAGAAATATTGAAATTAACCTCAATTGATCAACTCTCCGGGACCTGCACCGCACGTTTCACAACTCTTCACACTTTTTATCATTTAATTCAAACTTCAATGTATCACTTCCTCAAACTATTGTATTCAAATTATTTAAAAATATGATACTAATTAGTATTAATAATAATTAGTATACTATTATAATAATAATAATTATTATTATACTAATAATAATCATGAAATTAATATAAATATTCATTTATCAATAATATTCCAATGTTAAACCAGCATTCTATATATATATATATATATATATATATATATATATATATATATATATATATATATATATATATATATATATATATATATATATATATTCAGTCCATCCTCCAATAATGAAAGTACTTTGATTAACGACGAGGTCGATATCGTACAGATATGGACGTGATGGACCAATAGAAAGTACACATTTTGTATTATTCAATTTGGACAAACCGGAAAATTGTGCTACCTATGTTGCTAACGAAACCTAACCTAACAATCCAAAGCCTGATACACATTATCTGAGGCCTGTTTAATACTCTCCAACACTATATCTGTGATTACCCTGTTATCAGTGATTTCAGACCAAATGGTATGAGGTACTTTAAGTTCGGTAATTACTTCATACACTCAGGAATATTGGAAGATATTCTTGTGCTGTACAGTGTGCTAGTGGAGGGTAATAGACCAGCCTTAAATTTTATGTTCTCTCCTGATTGCATGAATGACTAACCATTCTGTGGGATAAGGATATTAGAGGAACTTATAGCATTTTTTTTATCTACACTGTTTAATCTTTCATATAGAATAGGGGTAACAGCACATTACTGTGTATACCTAAGCTTGTTAATAGAGGACGACGACCGGGCCGCGGGGACGCTAAGCCCCGGAAGCACCACCTCAAGGTAGATGTTTTTATAAATGATTATTATTATTATTATTATTATTATTATTATTATTATTATTATTATTATTATTATTATTATTATTATTATTATTATTATTATTATTATTATTATTATTATTATTATTATTATTATTATTATTATTATTATTATTATTATTATTATTATTATCTTTGTAAGTTGTTGCGTAAATGCTTGATGAATCCTAGCCGCCCAGAGAAGTCCGCACAAGGTGGTGCTGTAGCTGCTCCTAACCCATCAACCACAACAACTTGTGCCAGGGTTGCCAGATTGCGCTACAAGTAGCGAATTGGGCTACTTTTGAGAGCCTACGCTCCCAAATTTTAAATTTCGCTACTTGCGACTTTTTGGGCTAGTTTAAACGCAAGTTGGGCTACTTTGGGCTATTAATATTAAGAAACTCAATGATGATTATTTATGCTTTAATAATATAATTTGTACAAATCACAGCCGAGTCCAACAGCCTGATTGACTAGACCACTTACCGCAGGAGAACCCTGGTCAGAGACCGGCCCCTGGGGGACGTTGATCCTAGGAACCTTTGAAAGAAAAAGTAACCGCAAGGCAAGGTAATCCTCCCCAGGGGCAATAGATTTCCCAACCTTAATTGCTAATAATACTTCATCCCAAAAGCTACACCTGGTTCCACAGATCTTCATTAAGGGGGAGAAAGTTATCTAGAAATTTACAGATTGATAAATGATGGGAAAGATCTCTTAGAGTTAATACCTTTGTCAGGAAGACGATGGTTGGCAAGGAGCGGTAGTGTAAAGCGGCCGTTTGATCAGTGGGGTTCTCTAACAACTCATTACCAAATAGCTTTTTCCTCTTGTGATAAATATGTTGCAAGGCAACTATTTTCAATGTACGCTGATCCCTCCAATAAGCTATATTTCACATGTCTCAAACCAATCCTAAATGATTTTGAATGGATGAATTTACTTTATCAAAAGATGAAGCAGATCAGAATAGCCTTCACACTGTCTTAGAAAACTTCACTCTTGGAATACTCAGAAGAATCTTTCGTCCTCATCATGCAAAGCTTCATGTTAATTTGGACTACAATTCTATGTATCTGCCCCTGGAGAAAGTGGACTTTGATTACGAATTTTCAACACTGGCCACTAACAGACAAAAGAATTTTACAACCCAGGAAAAGTTTCAAAATGTTCAAGAAAGATGCGATAATGTTTTAATGAAAGCTTGCAAATAGCTTCTTTCTCGTATTTTAAGTAATGTTGAAACTATAAAAAAGGTGAAAAATCTGTTACCTATCATATGCCTTAGTTTACATGGCCACCATTTTCCGAACTTCCGTTAGTATTAGCTGACCAATCTAAGCTTAGTGAAATTGAAAGTCAGTGGCGCCTACTGTTAACCACTGACTAGTCCAACATTTGTAAGGGACAAATTCCGACATCTGAATCGTCATTTTAGACCAAGACAATAACTGTCAAGAACACTGCTGGCGATCCCATACTGATTGACCTCGCTGAGTTCGTGTTGAAAATATACAGCTTGCTAATCAGTAATGCCCTGGTTGAACGGATATTTTCGAGAGTAACGTCTGTGAAAACTAAACTGAGAAATCTTGAATGGAAATGGGACTTGAGCTTTTGACATCAGTCTTGAGAATCAAAACATATCTTGAAGAAAATGTAACTTGTTGCTCGTCATTTGAACCACTCATGTCAATGCTTAAATATGAGTCTGCAATATACAAGACCGAGGTTGTGGATGCAGATCAAGATCTTGGTAATCTTCAACTGTAAAGACGTGGAAGGACTTCACACCCATTAAGCTTCAAACAGTAAATATTGGTAAGTTATCCTATTATCATATTGGTTAAATATGCAGAGATAATGTTAATAAAACAATTAAAATCGTTTAATATACTCTATATATCATAATAGACTACTTTGAAACCCGTATCAGTCACTAAACAAAAAATTGGGCTACTCTTATTACAAATTCGCTACTTTTAGACCGTCAGCTCGCTACTTTTAGCAATTTGAATCTGGCAACCCTGCCTTGTGCTGTAGCTGCCTCAGACCCCATTACAACAACAAGCAGCATGTGTGCTGATGTGTTGCGGCCCCCAACAGTATGGCTAGACGGCCGCTGCTACCGTGTGCTCAGCCCCCTCGCATCTACCACTACCGTCACCAACTATGTCGAGGAGGATTCCTATGGACTCGGTAAGAGTTAGTAGGCATGGTGCTGAGCCGCTCTCTGATGCCACACTACTAGGCCTAGTGATACTGTTTATTTAGGGATAAGTACATGCATACAAAATGGATCATCAGCAGAATGTTGGATTTCTAGATAGAGCAAGTATATGCTATGCCTAAAGCCACTAATACGCAGTGGGTATTCCTGATACAATAACACGAAGGTCTTACTAGTTGACACATATCATGGACAATGACTGGTAGAACACATAACAGGTGGTCAGCAATTCCTCACTCTGGGATGGCCAGAAGACCACTGAGCATCCCACTGAATGTCAACTGTCTTCCCTGGTTGCCCGCTGCCTCGTAAGTGGACGAATCATCGGTGAGGGGAACATCCTCACATTATGACAATGCACTGTGCATGTGCAGAACTAGCCACTGCATTGGTGGGAATTCCAAATGTCTTTTCTTTGCAATCCAACACAGAAGAATTCCTCAACACTAACATTCTTCCAAAAAGGACTCCTGCCTTACAAATTATTCTGTAAAATAATTTTAGCTCCATATATAAACCTTTTAAAGTAACGGTAAGAGCTGAAAATAAAACCCTTTGTAGAAGTCAGATACTATCATTTCCCCACATTTGTTACCTTAATCTTTTTTGTCCCTAGGGGTGAAGAGTGTCTTCCCAGGTATGTTTGATTATTTGATTATTGTCACAATTAGTATAAAGCAGACTTTAGTGACCTTTTTATTTCCATGCTCTAAGGATGGGTTTCGATAGTTCATACTTTAGGGTATGGATTAGAAATTTGTGCCCTTACAAGGTCCATAGGACACTTACTTATAGGTAGTTACCTATTACCTAATATAAGTTCATAGAGTGCTGCAGTGTTTCTATGCAGGTCCATGAGGTACTGCATTATTTGTATATAGGTCCATGGGGCACTCCAGTATTTGGATCTGTACACATATACTGCTGTCTCATGCAGTGTTTGAATTCTACTGTATATTATTACATTATACTATATAGTACAGTATTACACTTGCATTATGATGAATTGTACCATATCTTAAATGTATTAAATTATTAGTTTGTTAACTTGACAGAAGATGCTGTGTACCAGGATGAGGTGGAATGTGGTGGTGAACAGGCAGAATTTGCTTGGGAGCAGCTCAATAATGGAAAGTTCCAAACTTCATTCCCCGTGGCAAAGTAAAGTAAAAATGCCGTCTTACTTTTTATTATTATTATATATACAGTACTGTATACTGATAATTTCTCCTCTTAAATTATTTTCATACATTTAGTTTACTTAAATTAATTCGGATTTCTAAAAAATTTTGGCAACTTTTTGGATCACTCTATATACCCCCTTAGGTATTTGCTCATAACTCAATCATCACAATAAGAACACTCATATGCAAGAGTTGAGATGATGGTGAAGGTTAGAGAAGAACTGTGAGCACATGAGGCACGAGTAGTGCTGAGGTAGAAGTGGCTGGGTTGATGAAGTGTTGGAGGGTAAGTGAGGGTGAAGTGGTGGAGAAGCAGAAGCAATGGCAAAAGGAAATTGCTGAAAATGAAAGGATGATAATACAGTACATGGATATAATAATAGTGGAATAAAGAAAATGAGATAACACAATATAACACAGAAATCTGTTGATTTCTGTGTTATGCCACTAGGTCATCAGTGCCTACTGTTGCTTCCTTGGGCAAGTCCCAGCTGACTTTATTTCTACTTAGTTTTGCATCATGAAAAGATGACTTGGGTAAGAAACTGAAGGGGGCCTTACTAAGAAATATAACACCAAAGGAAATTTAACTCTTCTTTCTGGGTACCGACTCGTTCACTCATAGTTTTAGTCCTTTATTTTCCTCCTCCAAAATCACTTTGGTGTTCTCGACCTAAAGTAAGGGGTTGCCACCTTTCCTGACCCAATTGTACTAGCTAGTGCTGTCATTTTGTGGCAAGTGATGTGAAAGGAAGTGATAGTTATGCACAAATATACAAGGACCGTGACGAGGGTTCGAACCTACGTCCGAGAGGATCCCAGATGCTGCCTTAATCGACTGAGCTATGACATGGCCCTTGTGGATTTGTTTATTTAATGCATCACGCTATTGTGATTTGTGTATGTAAAGATAGTTATGCAGTTTCAGAATGACCATTGCCTATCTTAGCAGCCCCAGTGATATTTTGGAGGAGGCATTTAGTGGTTTGATGTGACCTTTGGTGCCAATTTGAGCACTTTTTCTCAGTGGTGGATTGAGATATGTTCTCCACTGTGCTCCTTACATATTACAGTACTCCTAATAACCCAACCCTTGCATTTGAAATTTACGTGTTGACGTCTCAATCCGTCAATACGTTCATTTCATTCCACACATGTGGGTTTGATTATTTGTTCCGGCAACATTATTGTCAGTTATTTTTTACAGATATTACTCAACTTTCATGGCATTTATCATGTTTGGCACTGTTAAAAATTGAATAAATATCTACTATACCAATGTGATGTGTTTCAGCTGCTACATATCATACATCATTGGAGCAAAGGGAGCCACCAAGAAGAGGATAGAGAATGAAACTTACACGACCTTAAAATTCCCGGTGAAAGGCCAGTCAGGAGATGTTGGTAAGGCACCCGGCAGTAAAAGCTTATCAACATTATTTGCACACAGTCTGCTCTAGAAAACCTGGTTACCTTTAATCCTTTATTTTCTCATATTTGTTGCTTTTGTTAAAGTCAACCTCCATGTCATAAGCTGTAGTTTAACAAAATTTAAAAAGGATTCATGCATTATAAAATATTAATTTCCTGAGCTAGGTTAATTATATTATAATTAGATTTGATATTAATATTTTTTTATGTTAAGCCTTGCAATGCACATGGGGATCAAGCACTTGCACATCACAAGAATCAGGCATTATCTTGATGTGCATACACAAAACTATTTATTTATTTATTTATATATATACAAGAGGGTATATTGGATTTATGAGAATACATAGCATTGATGTTTTTACATTCTTGTAAATCTACTGACACCCATAACGTTTTGGGCAGGTCCTTAGTCTAACAGATAATTTTAAGTAGGTAATTTCTAACAAAATTGAGAAATGTTAACAGGGACATTGTAAAAAACAATGAAAAAGATTAGTAGGTACATTATAGTAAAATTTGAGGATTATCAACAGGTACATTGTAGCATAATTTGAGGATTATTTCTAGGTATAATGTAATAAAATATGTATTCAGTAAAACAACCATAATAAAAAATGAGAGCAGTGATTACAATGGTGAAGTTGAATGGCTTAGGCACACATATTGGGGGAGTGAGTAGCACAAGATACAGTGCGAGTTTAAGGCACTAGGTAGGAAACTATGAGGATGAAATTATGTACTTTTGGTTTTATTTTTGAATAAGGTGTAGGTTGGACAGCTTTTCAATTCGTTAGGGAGTGAGTTCCATAGACTAGGACCCTTTATTTACATAGTGTTTACACAAATTTAGTTTGACTGGGAATATCAAAGAGATATTTATTTCTGGTGTGGTGATTATGGGTTCAATTACATTTGTCAAGGAAGAGTTTCAGATCAGGATTTGTATTTAAGAACAGGGGTTTTGTAAATGCAATATAGCACAAGAGAATGTGTGGAGTGAGTTTATGTTTAGCATGTTTAGGGATTTAAACAGGGGAGCTGAATGTTGTCTGAAAACAGAGTTTGTTATTGTTCTGATTGCAGATTTTTGCTGGTTGATGGTGGGCTTGAGGAAGTTTGCAGTGGTTGAAACCCATGCACAGATACTGTATGTGAGATAAGGATAGATTAGCACATAGTATAATGAGAAGAGAGCAGAGTTAGGAACATAATATCTGATTATAGAAAGTATACTAACTGTTTTTGAGACTTTCTTGGTTGTGTGTTGTACATGGGTGCTGAAGTCGAGTCTCTTTTCTATGCATAGGCCAAGGAACTTACCATCATTTTTATTGCTGGTGTTAACATTTTCTATCTGAAGCTGAAAAATACTCTATTCAATTCTATTCTATTCTGAAAAAAAAATAACTATTCAAGAAGTTATTTGTCATCTTTATTGTTAAAAACCATGCCAGAGCATAGGAAATTGTTAAATTAAACATGTTACATATTTTTTGTGTAGTGAAGCGATGAATTCGTGATTACTTATCATAAAATGTATAGCCCACGGGAGTCTCAAATGTTGTACGGGGTACCTAAAACTGTGTTAGCAAGATATAAGCATTTTAAGGGTTAATAAGTTATAAAATTTTAGTAATAAATATTAAGTAGTAAAAATTAAAGTTATGATGAGAGCTGATGAATCACGATGGAAACATAAATGTAAATTATATTATTGTATTATTATTATTATTATTATTATTCTACTCTTAATTTGCCTTTGCTATACAAATTTTCTTTAGGACATGTCAAATTGCATAATTTTTATTCGTGCAGTTGTGATTGGTAAGGATTTGAAGACTGTTCGGCAGGCGCGCCTCAAGATGGAACTGTTAGTGGAGCAGGCGAGAAAAAAGCAGCCGTTTACCCATTTTCTTTGTATCCCTTTCAATAAACCAGCAATACAAGAAAAATATATAGAATTTAAGGTTTGTAAAAAAAAACTTAGTCTTGTTTGCAATAACATACTGTAGTTATGTTGTTTATTTGTTCTTTCATGTGTCATTGTGTAGTTAGTTATGTTCTTTCATTCGTAGTACTGTAGCCTAGTTATATTGTTCAGTTGTTCTGTTTGTAGTAGTGTATTTGTTCTTTTTTTTCTTAGTTTTTCATAATGTAGGTGTTCTACATTGTTCCTTATAAATTTGTTAGTGTTGTTATGTTCTCTTTTGTTCTTATTTGTTGTAGTGTAGTTGTTTTCTCTTATTCATATTTGTTGGTATAGTTATATTGTGTCTCTCATTTTTGTTTAAGTTGTGTAAGCTCAATTTAGTTTAATAATTATTTACAATTAATATGAAGAGAACTGGTGTCTTAATTGTTTACTCTTAAACTAAACATGATCTGCTTATGCAAAATTTTCATTTGTTGTTTTCTAAATTAGTATATATCCCAAATTCTTACTCTATCATTTATGTTTGTACTTCCCAATATATTTCATACATAGTGCCCAATAGTTAGGAACATAAGAATAGAGGACACTGCAGAAGGCTCTTTGGCCCATTTGAGGAAACTCTTAGTTTTTTATAATTGTAATAAATGTCAAAAGCTCAAATGACAAATCTAGTGTATGGAATGGAATGAATGTAATGTAATTAAATGTCTCTTCAGGCAGCCTCGGTGGCTCCCTAAAGCTATCTCGTTGAGGTGACTGCCTACTACTGGGTCATATCATCTGCACATGTCCTGTTGCCCTTATCAGGGACCAGAGCCAGAACCCTCACAGAGGCACATAGAGCAGGGCACTATTATTGTCACCTTCACCAGGAAAGCATCCAGAAAGTCAATGAAACTTTACACACAATTGCAAGGTTAATAGAAAATGGTGCAGTGAAATAGCCAGACGACTCCACAAACAATTCAGACTAACCAATTGGTTCACTCTAAACTAGGTCACACTCATTAGCAACAATATTGCCACCAGGCAGACCAGGATCCTGGCCCACAGCAGTCTCCAGTGACCAGTCCAAAGCTGATGGACAATGAACAGATGAACGTGGTTTTCTAGGAGGAGCTTCTTTGTGGCTCCCTGAAGCTAAATCACCACAGAAATAGGAAAACAAGGGACTTGCTATGGCAGAGGATTGAATGCAGGAACTGGATCAAAGAGGAGTCCCTGTCACACAAGACTGACAGGGGACCAAGGACATGAACCATATACTGGGCAGCCAGAACCCACCAGAACTCAAAACCCCCCCCAAGCCCTATTGGAAGCCCATGACATGCTGGTCAAATTTGCAGCCAACACTGCATAGATGCAAACACCAAGGGCCTGGAGGTATTAACCACAGACTGGTTAACTATGATGACACTGCTCACAACCAAAGGAAAACTATCCATGAAACTGGTACGAAAGAAAACAGGGCCAACCAACAAGGCATTTACTAAGGTAGAACTGGTGGTATGCAGGCAGTGGGGAAGTGCCACTGCCTGCATGAAGTGGTACTGCACTGCTGCATGCAAGTGCAGTGATGTAACCTAATGTACATGACCTAATGTAACCCAGTAGTAGGAAGACTTCAGGGAACCACCAAGAGGCACCTCCCAGAAAAGTTGTTTAGAATACCCATCATGGGATTAATGTTGGGTGCTAAAAGGCATGTATGTATTTATTATATAAATTTGAGCAAAAATTCTTAGCTCATGATTATATATCGAGTGTAAGTCATGACTTTAGGGTACTAAATTTCATACTAGTAATAGTTTGTATTGCTCATTCTGCTACAGAAGGAAGTGCTGGAGAAGTGTGGTAGCAGCCGTGGAGTTGATGAGTCGATTTTTCAGGAGCCTGCCAAATTGCATCTAACTTTGTGTGTCATGGTGTTAGCAGATGATCGTGAACGCTATCAAGCTCTGGATGCACTGGCTAATTGTCCAGAAAGTGTTCTAAAGTTAGTTGAGTCAAAAATGTGTTTCCTAGTCTCAAATTGGTGATGAGGAGGGATTGATTTTAATTATCATACTGTTGTACTCAAACTTTTAAAGAATGTTGTGTTAAAATGGAATAACATATCTGATGTAAAATATGCATGCAGTGCTTGGTGCAAAATATGGAATTATAATTATAGCCGCTGAAAATGACTTTCTGTAGCTGTTTTTATCATTTTTCATCGTAAATATTGTCATTATGTAATGAAAGCATATTTATTCACAGTACTGTGCACACAATATCATGGGAAAAGGGGGGTGTGCACACCAGCATCTCATGTTTGTTAGTATTCATGAGATTCAAAACTTTCATGGTACACAGGGCTAACATCATGTTCCTCGGGACTTCAGTAAACAGATGCCATCTTGACAAAAATTATCTGCAATTTTTTGCAGACAGAGGCGCAGGGAGTGATGGCCCATGAATCTGCCCGAAACGCTTTGCGTAATAGTGGCTTTAGGCATTGTATGTACTAGCTCTATCTATAAATCTATCAATTTTTGTAAAATCTCTTGTATGTATGTACCTTACCTGAATAAACATTTATTTATTTATTTATTTATTTATTTATTTATTTATTTATTTAATACTTTACATTTAAAGTTTATCATCTTTGCCATCTTTGGCAAGCACCCAGAAAGATACGTGAATCAAAACAAACAACTACTGCATGATTTAAAATGAGACCTCAGCCCACAAAATGTCAAAAGAAATCCCCCAAAAGAAAACGGACAATCAAAACTTTGTCAAACCACCCCTTGCTAGTTAGCTCCACCTTCCTCCTCATTGGTGGGAGAAGGTAGCCGGGCTGACACCGGTCAGTTTTAGAATGATGTAAAACTGCTGACCAGAGAGAGGGCGTCAGGGAGCCTCCGGGGCTCACTCAGAAACTGGGTGAGCCCCAAATTTTCAGCCACATTATTGTGACTTATTTTCTGAACCTATAACAGTTATTTATCAGTTTATAGTGATATATACAGTAGTTGTAGGAAATGTAAAGTGGTATGTTGATAATTCAAGAAATTATTATTAGATGGGTTATTTATTTATTTATTTATTTATTTTTTCTTCAGGAAACACTTGGCTGGAGAAAAACTGCGTGTTGAGATGAAAGGCATCGAGTACATGAATGACGACCCAGGAGAAGTTGATGTTCTGTATGGCCGCATCAATGCCCTCAGCTGGACTCATTCATTACAGACTATTGCTGATTCTCTTGTAGATGAGTTTGTTAAAGCTGGTAAATACTGTACATTTAGTTTGCATTGTTTGACATGCTATTCAAGGAAATCTCAAACACCATTGTGTGTAATTTAGCAGTTACTATAAATATCCACTTATTCAGCATCCAGCATATCAGTGGTCTTGGGAACAGGACATCCATGCTTGTTAAGGGCACCAGCATTTTGCTTCTTTCAGTTGTATTTATATTGACCACTGATTTCTGAGGGAGCCCCTTGTGGCTTCCTGAAGCTATCTATCTTCTTGAGATTTCTTCATAATAAAAAGTCACATCAGCCATGACTAATTCTGTTAGGCATATCAGGGACCAAAGCCAGAACCTGGCACATTCACAGAGGCACAGAGAGCAGGGGACAATCCGTCACCTCACCAGAAAAAGTCTCCAGGAAGTTTGCACAGAAGTTCATCTTCACAGAAAATGAAGCCTCAAAACTGGTAAACAACTTCGCAAACAATTCACACAGAATGGGAGTTCACCGAATCTAGCTAAAAATTCATTAGTACTTAGTGAGAGTAGGTGGGCTGAACGAGTGTATGCTTGTTTTGAGAGATTCAATCGTTTATCTACATTGTTGAGGGGAGTTCCTTTGGCAGTTTTTGAGACTTCAGTCTCTTTGAACCCAGTAGTATCCTAGAAAGAGGCATTTTCACTAAATTTGATGCTGGTGTTTTGGGCAACTGCAGTAGCCCCTCTATTCCCACCCTTCTTTCACCACCCCATTGGGGATCGAATATGTTTTGGGAGCAGCATGTGAATTAGGAAGCAGGTAGGCCTAGATCCATTGGTATCCTGAGCTGCTGTCTTATGGTGCACTTGGGTACTAGCATGTGGTTTGTTGACATTGGGCAATGACATTGGGCATTGGGCAACTTCCCTTGTTTTCAGCTTTTCTCTCTTTACTCAAGATATGCAGTTTAACTTCAACTGTACTTACTGGATAGTTTTCTTCAAATATGAATCAGTCTCGCATCCAAATGTTCTCATTTGCCTTTATGAGCACCCCAGATTCTGGTTCAGTCTTTTGGTATATCACATGATTACAGAAGCTTGGTAGTTATGTTGATGTCTATAGTTCCAGAGTCATTGCACCATAAAGCCACTGAGGCTCCCAAAAAAGGGCTGTTCATTAAATTCAGCGCTTGATTTTAGTGTTCTCATAAATGCTTACAATTTCCTTTTTCTTTTGCCTATGTGAACTGAATGACATCAAATTTCTTTACATTATTTTCAACAGAAATATAATTACTGTACCGTGCTATAATGCCAAATTATTTCTGTCTTCCTTAAAGAAAATTCCAACAGCTGTACTGTGTAAATAATGAATTCATGTGATTTCAACAGGTGTGTTGAACCGACAACATGACAGGGTAAAGCTACATGTAACGTTGATGAACACATTGTTCCGCCATGATCGAGATGGTGTTACAGACTCCAAAGCTAGCAAGGACAGAGAGTCATTTTGTGCAAGGCAGATTTTGGAGGTTAGTGCATAATTGTTATATACAGTATTGTTATACTGGGAGGATGCATCACACAGTACACAAGACAGTTCTCCGCCAGATTTTAAAACCCACCTAACCTTATCCAACTTAATATAACCAAATCTAAACCAGCCTAACCTAACCCAACTGAGCCTAACACATCCTAACTGAAGCTAATACATCCTAATCTAATAATATATAGTTGTAAAAAACAGAAAATGTGGTTTGTTGAATTATCTTGTGCATTATTTGATCATACTGGGAGACATTGTGATTGTGTGGTGCTAAGCCATCATCAGACTAAATAATCTATACAGTATATATATCTATCAACATCAACGTAGTGCATATGATTACTTTAGAACTGAAAATACTGCATTTTGAAGTTGTGAACTTTGTCTATATTTGTATTCTAAAAATATGTCAAAGTTTGCAATAGGAGGACCTACTCTCCCACCTTTTCATTAATTTTGCGTTTATCTAATCAGATCAGTTTTAGGATCAGTTTTCAGTGCAGAAGAGTTTTTATGGTTAAGTGTTAAAGATAACAATTTTGCCACCATGGCCTATCAAATTCATTAAATGTCTGCCTTAATGGGTGTTTATGGTGTTGCTTAAACATCATGCAAGTCTGGATTGCATAGTTTTAGATTGCACCTAGATTGCAGTTTTACTATGATTAGTTTTTCAGGAGTTTGAGAATTATGAATTTGGCGAGATGGAGGTTGAAGAAATCCACTTATCCGTTCGCTATACTACAGCAAACAATGGATTTTACTCATCCTCGGGGAAGATTCCTGTCGTACCAATTGCAGCTTCATAATTAATGCTGTTTGTAATTACAGCCTCTTTAAGTAATAAATAATATTGGGTTCATTTGAATATAACATGTTAAAGGATGTCAGTTCTGTATTTAAATTTTCTAGATTTTCTGAGGCATGATTGGGTTCCTCGTTTGGCTTTCAATAGCTTACTAATTTTAAACAGCCAGATGAATTATTAAATAAATGGTAGTTTATTATTTACAGCATAGTTAATCGACTCAATTTATAAATGTCATTAAACTTGAATGTGCAAGTGATTTTGAATGCAATTTATAACAATATTTTTGTGTTGTAAGTTATATAATAAACTAAGTGTAAAATTACAGTGAACATTATGAAAATGTTATTTTCCCAGCTAAAAAATTTACAAAAAGTATTTTCTTGGGCTGTATTTCTGCGTTTAACTTTTAAACAAGTACATATATTAACCTGCTTCTTTATTAGTTTCTTGGGGTGGGGAGGCATCAGGTTGGAGGACAGTCTGCAAGTAATAGAGCAAAAGAAGTATCAGATATGTAAATACGAAACCAGATGATGCATTGCAGGATGTATCAGGTTCATGACTGGATTTTTATCAAAAGGCATCTAGAAATAAGTCATTCATTACAGTGAATGACTGATTTTCATTCGTCAACCACCTCCCACTTGCAACTAAAGGATTAGAGGTTAAAAAAAAACTTGTTAGCTTGACTCTTTTTTAATTTGGTATTTTTTCTTGAATTTATAAACCTTGAAATTGTTTCAAGAAAGTTTATATTGAATCTAGGTATTGTATAACTAATTTCATTAGTATGATGGGTTGTTTTTGGTGAGTGATGAATAAGCTGCAGCTTAGGTATATTATTTAGGTATGTTAAACTGTGCTAGCATGAGTGACAAAAAATCAAGAAAAATATGCCAACAGTGTGTATCTCTCTGACCAGAGATTAGAAATGTGTGGTGCAATGCACAAGAGTGTTGCAAAATTAAAACAATCATAATTTTTTGATGCAGCTCCATGTGAAATCTTGCTTCGGGTTGGGCCTAGATGCTCCAATGCTCCAGAACAATGAATGATACTGAATCAGAAAATAACAGCAATAGATCATAGGATACCTGGTCAACCAGACCATGATCCATATGGCAGGCTGTGAGCAGCTGCATGCAACAACCTGGTTGACCATATCAACCAGGAAGCCTGGTCAGAAACTGGGCCCTGGGTAGGGGATGTTGATCCCCGTGACCAACAAGAGGTAGGTACAGAGGGGCATTAATTACATTTCCCATATGTATTCTGTATGGGAAAAGAACACAGAATTATGTGTATGCATACAAGTATCCCAATATACATATGGGTACCCATGCAATAAGAACCTGGCCCCCCCTTACATAGGCACAAGGATTGAGTGATAATTCACCACCACACTGGGTAATCATCCAGAAAGTTAGTGAAGCTAAATAACTGTAGGGTTCAGAGAAAACAAAGCATCAAAACTGCCAAACAACTCTGCAATGATTCAAATGAAATATTTGGGTCACTCAAAACTAGCTTAAACCTTTTGAAGTTAGTATCTAATAGATGCTACCAGGTGGTCCAGGGCCCCTTCTCACAGCTGGCCTTCCTGACTCTGGAGCTGATGAACAACCCACTGACAACCCTAGAAGGGAGGAGGAATCGGTAAGTCACCAAGGCTCTACCAGAAAGAGGCATTTCATTACATTCAACACAGTTTCTGGGGAAACCCCTTGGTGGCTCCCTGAAACTATATAGCCATGGAGAAAGAATACAGGAGACTTTCCAGGGAGGATGAGAGGTGGCAGGTACTAAGACGAAGAAGAGACCCTGGCCAGAAAACACTGCCCAGAGCAACACAAGACTGACCGAGACCCTGAATATTAATCATATACTGGGCCACCTGCACCCAGTTAGATTTCCAAAACCCTGAACAGAAGGAGAAGCCATAAACCAAGAAGAAGACAGAAGGGCAAGGATGCAGATGACCAAAAGGACATGTCATAGGCATGCCACCCCATGGAGATTGGACGGAAACAAGAAAGTCCATCCATGAAAATGCTGGACACTCCCAAAAAAGTGAATGGCAAAGAAAACCAAACCTTGAGAATCCAGAAGATGAAATATGTGCAGCGTCCAGCTCCACAGGGAAATGGACCGAACAGACCTCCCTCAGTTCAGGCAGTGAACCACTGGGAAGCAGTATGAATGAACTGGAATGCAGGAGGATACTAATCCTCCTTAGGGAATGCTACACAGCAATAAACTTGCTCTTCATATTGTACACCCAACAGAATAGACCTGTCCAATAACCTTGGGCAGCCTGGCAACTGCTTGTCTGGAAGTTTCAGCACGAATCTCTAGCACTTTCAAACATATCAAGCGATGGGAGAGGATGGTGCCCAAAAAGCCAGAAGAGGAAGCTGACAAAGCAGCAGAGAAAGAAGGACAACAGGGCCCAAACCCGATGGTTGCAGCAGCTGTGAAAAAGGTTGAACCAGAAAAACTGGTACAGTACCCAGGGCCACACCATGCCTAGCAGAAAACTACACAAGCAAAGTTCATGCTACCATATAGCTGCTTGAGGAAATGCCGAGTCACCCAGAACTAATCCAACACTAAGCTGTGGCAGAGCCAAAGATGGAGCAAGGACAGCAGAGGGAGAAAAAGCAAAGCTGACTGAGAATCCCAAACAAGGCCAAGCCAAATCTGAACCTGGGACAAAACCAATTGGAACTTGTCAGTTTATCAGGAACCCAAACCCAGCAATAACCTTGCAAAGACATAGGGGAGAGCCAGATTCAGTCTAAAAGGAAGAACCTGTAAGTGGTAAGCTTGATGCCCTACCACAAAACCTGACCAATCTCTGAACCTCGGATGTACAGGGACATGTATATAAGCATTCTTGAGGTCAAGAGAAATAATTCAAGAGCCAGCCTCTGAGACCAGGCACACCAGAGCCAAAGTGACCATGCAACAGGTCAGACAGGGAATGAACTTGTTAAACCATGAGGGAGAATGAACTGGAATGTCACCAAGTCCCATTTAGGTACTGGGAAGAGATGGGACACCCAATGAAGAGATGTATTCTTTTCAGCCATGTTGGAAGCCAACCATTCCACAGTAACCTGATTGAGAAAAAGGAAGTGACGTGACCTGAGCGCCCCAACCCCCCCCCTAAGTAGGAGGCCAAATAACGTCACTAAAGACCATGGAAAAACTACTCGATAATCTTTCAAATCATGGTACTAAAAGTCTGCAAACCTGGCCAGGAATCCTGCAAGAAAAGAACACTTTAAGGTGTAAGTATTTGAATACTAACATAAGTACTGGTATTCCAATTTCAGAGAAGTGATGTTTATGTCAGATTTTAAATATTTTTGAATTTCTGAACATCCAATGGAGAGTATGGCAATTTTGTTATGAAAAATAATACAATAATTATTATTATTATTATTATTATTATTATTTATTACAATATGTACAGTACATAAAATAATTGTATTTATTATATAACGAATAAAAATATTGATTATATACTATAATAATAATGATTATTATTATTATTATTTAAATCTTTTAACTTGTTTGCAAAAAAAGAATTTATTTTTCCAAATACTGTATGTTAAGAATAACAAATATTGGTGACCCCTGAGGTGGGAGACCTGCGCGCACGCACACACACACACACACACACACACACACACACACACACACACACACACACACACCGAGGGTTAACAACATATATTATATATATATATATATATATATATATATATATATATATATATATATATATATATATATATATATATATATATATATATATATATATATATATATATATATAACTATTGGGTTAAGGATAGCATAGGCTAACATAAGACATTATATTTTGTTACATTGAAAAACTGTACATGAACCAGAAGACGTATGTGGCAGCCGTTCTTCTTTAACACAACAGACACGTGACAACGTTAAACACTAAATATTAAGAAAACCACAAAAATCGGCCACACTGGAGACATTTGTTTGTGTCATACAAGTAATTAGTGTGAGGGGACAAGGAGAGCAAACACGATAATCAAGACTGTCATTTTGTCCCGCCTTGTAGGGCACACTTAAGTAACATTAGTTGCTCGGTAAGTATTTTGCATATTCGATATGTATTCTGTATGGGAAAAGAACACAGAATTATGTGTATGCATACAAGTATCCCAATATACATAGGGGTACCCATGCAAATAGGTATCCCATTGTAAACTGTATAAGGGTGCCCCCATTGTAAACTGTATAAGGGTACTCCATTGTATACTGTATAAGGGTACCCCCATTGTATACTGTATAAGGGTACCCCCATTGTATACTGTATAAGGGTACCCCATTATATACATATACAGTATATTATACATTCAAATATCACATTATGCATACAGGCATCCCATCATACATTCTGGTATCCCATTATACATTTGGGTATCCCATCATGCTCTCATTAGTTACAAAAAAATTAATTAAAAAATCAATCAATTTGCTCTTACAAATATTTTTGTTGTTTAAATGTCTTGATGTCATTTAATAGTGCCCTGGACATTATACTGTTACGAATATGAAAATTTCAGCCCGGTCGCTTGAACTCCGTAATAAATCCAACCTCTGACTTAAAAGAACGTACAAACCCAAGCAACCCTCCTAATCTGTCGAGTCCTGTGCATAGAAAATGTGGATATTTGTAAGCTGTTACTCGGTACATTGCATTTGTAATGGGGGTTATAACTAAAATGAGAGAGATGGTGGGAGGGAGGATGAAGGTGGTGGGAGAGTGGGGAAGGTAGTGGGAGAGTAGGGAAGGAGGTGAGAGAGAAGGGAAGGTGGTTGGAGAGAGGGGAAGGTGCTGGGAGAGAGGGGGAAGGTAGTGGGAGAGTGGGGAAGGTGGCGGGGTAAGGTAGCAAGAGAGAGGGGGGGAAGCAAAGTATCATGGAAGGAAACTTCACCTGAGTGGACCGAGAAGCGTCTCTTTATAAGTCTTCGCCGCCATGGAAAAAGTAATCAGGTTTTAAATTGAGTCTGTGTGCCTCTTCTAAGGGAAGCCGCACAACAGGTAAATCCCGGGGCCTTCTCCAGAGGCCGGGAGATGCTGCTGATGCTGCGCCTCCAGGGCCCCCCTGATGCTGCGCCTCCAGGGCCCCCTGATGCTGTGCCTCCAGGACCCCTGATGCTGCACCTCCAGGGCCCCTGATGCTGCACCTCCAGGGCCCCTGATGCTGCACCTCCAGGGCCTCTGATGCTGTGCCTCCAGGGCCCCTGATGCTGCACCTCCAGGGCCCCTGATGCTGCACCTCCAGGGCCCCTGATGCTGCATCTCCAGGACCCCCTGATGCTGCATCTCCAGGACCCCTGATGCTGCGCCTCCAGGGCCCCCCTGATGCTGCGCCTCCAGGGCCCCTGATGCTGCGCCTCCAGGGCCCCCTGATGCTGCACCTCCAGGGCCCCTGATGCTGCATCTCCAGGACCCCCTGATGCTGCATCTCCAGGACCCCTGATGCTGCGCTTCCAGGGCCCCCCTGATGCTGTGCCTCCAGGGCCCCCCTGATGCTGTGCCTCCAGGGCCCCCCTGATGCTGTGCCTCCAGGGCCCCTGATGCTGTGCCTCCAGGGCCCCTGATGCTGTACCTCCAGGGCCCCTGATGCTGTACCTCCAGGGCCTCTGATGCTGCACCTCCAGGGCCTCTGATGCTGCACCTCCAGGGCCTCTGATGCTGCGCCTCCAGGGCCCCTGATGCTGTACCTCCAGGGCCTCTGATGCTGCACCTCCAGGGCCCCTGATGCTGCGTCTCTAGGGCCCCTGATGCTGCGCCTCCAGGACCCCTGATGCTGTGCCTCTAGGGCCCCTGATGCTGCATCTCCAGGACCCCCTGATGCTGCATCTCCAGGACCCCCTGATGCTGCATCTCCAGGACCCCTGATGCTGTGCCTCCAGGGCCCCTGATGCTGCTCCTCCAGGGCCCCTGATGCTGCGCCTCCAGGGCCCCTGATGCTGCACCTCCAGGGCCCCTGATGCTGTGCCTCCAGGGCCCCATTAATGCTGCATCTCCAGGACCCCCTGATGCTGCATCTCCAGGACCCCTGATGCTGCGCCTCCAGGGCCCCTGATGCTGCGCCTCCAGGGCCCCATAATGCTGTGCCTCCCTGACCCTAATGTTGCTGGTGTTGTAGGCATGATTAGTGGTTCTACGTGAATGTACTGCTTCCTTGAGATGGTCAATATCCCCGCGGCCCGGTCTCTGACCAGACCTCCTGGTTGCTAGTGTGGTCAACCAGGCTGTTAGACGCCGCTGCTCGCAGTCTGGTGTATAATGTTGTTCTCCACTGTATATCAGTTTGTTACACTAACCCAATGTACGTTCTTAATGAAACCATTCACCCATCTACCTATCCTTTCATCGACGTATCTACCTATCTACACATCTACACTTTTATTGAAGTATCTACACGTCTATCTATCTATCCTTTTAGCTACATATTTTCCTATCTACATGTTGTTCGTTGAAAATACTCATCTTTCTTGCTGGATGAACAGATGTATTAGGTGTAAGGAAACGTGCTCAAACGCTTCGACTCTCCTGCACGGGAAGCGAACCGGAGACGCTCCGGCTGAGCCAGTTTCTCGAATTGCATTACCATGCATCCCATTAATCAATCCACTCGCAGATTCAGCCATCTATCAAGCTATTTATCCATCCAGGGACTCGCCCCCTCCCCCTCACGTTAATCACCGACCCAGAGGGCAAAACGGCTCGAATAACGTTGAAACAACGTCGTTTGCCCAACATGTGACTGTCCTCTCGAAGAGTACATTGCATTTTGTATAAATAAACCCAACGGCAAATATATGATGTACTGTAAATCATGGCAGCTCGCAAGATAGACAGGTCTGTCATGTTTTGTGTTCATGGGGCCCCGCGGGCAGGTTAGCTTCGGGTAACTGAGTGCATCTCTTGTGGAGTTATGACAACTCGAGAGGACGGGCTGAAGGGAGGTCGAGAGAGGATCCTACTAACACTGTTGTGTTTACCACAAGCCAAGCTTCATAACAGCCCTCACGGACTTCTCCCGCTCACCGGCTTCCTATTATCTTCCCAGCCTGCCGTGGGGGTGTTGGTGTCTCAAGGTCCTCGTCTGGTGTGGGCATATTGGGGGTGTTGGTGTCTCAAGGTCCTCATCTGGTGTGGGCATATTGGGGGTGTTGGTGTCTCAAGGTCCTCGTCTGGTGTGGGCATATTGGGGGTGTTGGTGTCTCAAGGTCCTCGTCTGGTGTGGGCATATTGGGGGTGTTGGTGTCTCAAGGGCCTCGTCTGGTGTGGGTATATTGGGGGTGTTGGTGTCTCAAGGGTGGAGCGAGGAGTACGAGGCTCAAGTGTATGTACAGGGCACAGTAGGAGGAATATTCCACTAATATAAGATAGAATATTTCAGGTTTAGGTCTGCGGTTCAGGTGTGGGACAGGTTCAGGTATTAGCGTGCTCAGTCGGAGCTCAGGTTAATGAAAGAAGAAATGTGTTCCCTCGCCCTCATCCTCAGCTGCGACAGGGTTGTGGGCGTCAAAGCCAGACTCGTAGGTGTGAGGGGCAATGTTGTGGGCGTAGGAGACTGCGTAGTGGGTGTGAGAGTCGTGGGCGAGAGAGACAAAGTCGCTGGTGGAAGAGATAATCCAGTAGAAGCGAAAGACAGACTCGCGGGCTGCAGAGACAGATTCGCGGGCGGCAGAGACAGACTCGCGGACGGCAGAGACAGACTCGCGGACGGCAGAGACAGACTGGCGGACGGCAGAGACAGACTCGCGGACGGCAGAGACAGACTGGCGGACGGCAGAGACAGACTCGCGGACGGCAGAGACAGACTCGCGGGCGTAAAGGAAAGCGTCGTGGGCGTGAGACTGAGGCTGCTGGAAGAGAAGGCCGGAGCGAAGGACTGAGTAAGTATGGGCGGCTTCTCATCCTCGTGCAGTTCCAGATCCGACGCCCGCACGCCCAGGTAGTAAGGGCTGGAGAGGATGGGTGGCGAGGACGCGGGTGGCGAGGGCGTGGTGGGCGGCGGAGGCGTGGAGAACGTGGAGGTGAAGGTCGACGTCCACTCCATGCTGAGATACGGCAGGGATGACACTGGCGGCGACGACGACCCTGTCGACACAACCACATACAAGGTCATTACGAGTCAATGAAGTCTTTACTGGCTTAGCAAGTTGGGGTCCAGGAGCTAGGAGCTCGATCCTGCAGGCACAAATAGGTAAAATACAAGTCTCTTCAATTAAAAACAAAAATATATAAATATAAAGTACCTTTAAAATACATTCTAGTTATTAATTAAGGTTCAAATTCCACTACTGGATCAAATCTCGCAAGTTCAGCCCAGCCAAGTGTTTGATGTCGGCCTTGCTAATTGCATTATGGGATCTGTTAATTATCCCGCCAAAACTGTGCTCTGCGGATCACGTGACTGCCGCTGCCAGCGCTCATTGGCTAGTGTGTGACGTCAAGCGCCGTGTTTAATTAACTGATGCATTAATGCTAATCTTTCATTGGTTGAGGATTTGTCTTACTACTTGATGAGGCCTGTCAGTGAGCAGCGGTGCCTGTGATGGACGGCCCGAGGACCTGAAGGTCCAAGCTCATGGGACTCGCTGGTGATGCTTCCCGTGTGTTTGGTGTAGTACCCACTATTACCACTCACTGCGGTACTCTTGCTGGGGAGTTGGGCCGAGCCCCCGCCCTGGAAACTAATATAGCGTCCTTGAGGCACCTGTAGGCGCATCTGACTGCTCAAAGAGAATTGTAGCTAGAAAACCTTTAATGATATAAGTGTGCGCATCGCATGATCTGCCACGACGCGCTCTCAGGCACGGCCACTACATGCTCTACGGCACAGCTTCAAGGTGACCATATACAGCTGACCCAGTGGTCTTTCGAGGTCCATTGAAGGTTGAAAGGCGGGACCCCAAGAGCTGAAGCACAGCTATGTGAGTACACAGACATAGCCGGACACCCCACAAGCGCCTCCACCGACCCCCTCCCCCACCCCGTCCCAGCTCTTGCTAGGCTTCGCCACGCCCCTAGATCATCACTGTTTCACGACCACGGGCCGCTACAGGCCGCCACGGGCCGCTACGTGCAATAGTTGCTACGCACACGGATTGCCACGAACACAATGCTGCCATGTAAATAGACATTCATAAACAAGCAATACACGGACGTTCGCAAATAATGACTATTGCATTTGACATGGTGTTTAGGACAAAGGTTGGCGGTGGCTCTTGTGGAGCGACGACTGGCTGTACCAGGGTCACCAAAATACAAGAAAAAAATAATAGTTGGTTAGACAATCTTCCTAGATTGTTAATAAACATTTGACAGTCCCTCGTCCCTCAAACACTGACCAAATGCAGTGTTTCTTTAGTCATTTCAACTTATTTCTGCAGCTTCAACACCGGCTTTTAATAATAAAATTATTAAAGCAGCAGAAATAATTTGAAATAACTGGGGAAACACTGGATTTGGTCAGGGACAGCTTGCAGGACAGAAAATCAAGAGTCGCAGGCAGAGAGGCGCCGAGCTTAGAGCAATGCGAGTTTTTTCTAATTAAGACGCAACAAGTACATCAAGGCTAGACGGTGAGGCATAGAGCTAGACCACTCTTCCCCATAGCCACTGTTAGGGAAAATAAACACACACACACACATGGTTAATAAGTCAACATGTCAATTAGACCCGCAGGAACGAGAAACTGATGACCCCCAGTCAGACTTGACATGATAATGTTAACTGAACGTGTCGGACATAAGGAAAGTCACCTTCGAACCCCTCACTGGAAAACAAGAAGCCGAAAGAACCGTACTGACATCTTAGTGTCTGTAAGGAGTAGGAGCCGCTTGGGCAAGGTATCAGGACACAGAATGACTTACAGAAGAAGGAAATTAATTGAAAATTCAGATATTTCATATCGTAAGTACCACAGAACACACAACGTGGCGTCAAAGCTACTACAAGAAATGATCGCATTCCTCACCCTTGAAAACTATCGGGAAGAAAGCCGACAAATTTGTTCAGTATATGTGTAGTGGATGAATTTGTGTTTTATTTATATATACAAGAGTTGTTACATTCTTGTACAGCCACTAGCACGCATAGTGTTTCAAGCAGGTCCATAATCTTAATCTTTCAGCGGAATACGACCCGCCAAATCGTTTAACAACCAGGTACCCATTCACTGCTGGGTGAATGGCAGAGGCGTACAGTTAAGGATTGCGCACAGTCAATCCAGGATACGAACCCTGTCCTTATAGTTCGCGAAGCTTGGGGCGAGTTCCCCTGCGCCACGGGAATGGATGGAATGATTCCGTGTACGTGTCGTGGATAGATAGATGGAATGGTTCAATATACGTCTAGTAGATGGATAGATGGAACTGGTTCTTAAGAAGAGGTAATTGAGGGAGAGACAACAACCAAATCAGAAGTGACAATATCATAATAAGACCTTAACAACTTCGCTCGGGATGTGAAAGAGGCAGCGGACCCCAAGAGATGTTCCTCCGCGCCTCCGAGCACTCCTGCCTGACATCTATTACCCAGGTACAAACAAGAGCCAAAGGTGCCACACTCACCTGCCGGAACAACTCACCGAAGGTCAAGTGTTGTGAGGGCGTGGGCGGCTGGGTGGTGGTGGTGGGCGGCGGCGGCGTGCTGGGCGTGGTCTCCGATGGTGACGTCACTTCTGGGGGCGTGGCCACTCCTGATTTGCCGAAGAAAAGCGGAAGGAGGAAGGGTCGAAGGTGGGGCGGAAGTGGATGGAATGGGGGTCACGGAAAGGATCAGCAAGAAAGGAAAGGGATCAAAACAAATGAATTAGGAACATAAATTAAAAGGTATTACTTCGCCCTGACCAGTCTACGTCCTCTCTATCTCCGCCTCTATCCCTCGACCTGTACTACACACTCCCTATCCTACGACCTGTACTACACACTCCCTATCCCACGACCTGTCCTACACACTCCCTATCCCACGACCTGTCCTACACACTTCCTATCCCACGACCTGTACTACACCTTCCCTATCCCACGACCTGTACTACACACTCCCTATCCCACGACCTGTCCTACACACTCCCTATCCCACGACCTGTACTACACCTTCCCTATCCCACGACCTGTCCTACACACTTCCTATCCCACGACCTGTACTACACCTTCCCTATCTCACGACCTGTACTACACCTTCCCTATCCCACGACCTGTACTACACCTTCCCTATCCCACGACCTGTACTACACCTTCCCTATCTCACGACCTGTACTACACCTTCCCTATCCCATGACCGATATTTGCTATATCTATGCATAATAAAGTGTCACAGGTTTACGGTGTAAAGTGTGAAGGTTCACGGGCTCGCCATAGCCCGTGCTACAGGAACATTTTGTTCTGAGTAGCTAAATCTAAAACAACAACAACGTGTCCCACACCCTCTAACTACACTACTTATGCGTGAGTGCATGTCAAAGACTGAGCCAACTGTGCCACGGAGTCCCACAGTAAGAAGGCAGGTGACCAGCCTGGGCTTTGAACACACACAGACAAAACACACAGAGATCACACTAACGTGATGCATCAAATGAACAAATCCACAAGGGCCTGTGACGAGGATTCGAACCTGCAGTCCGGGAGCATCATGCTCCCGATGCAGGTTCGAATCCTCGTCACGGCCCTTGTGGATTTGTTCACACAGACAAACGTACAGTGTAAGTATAGACACACACAGACAAGTACACACATGGAGACAAGGCGTGAGGTAATTATGAGGAGGAAGCGCTCATCCGGCACAGAACACGGTTGATTGAGAGTTGAGAGGCGGTACCAAAGAGCCTAATGCTTCAACCCCCTGCAAGCCTAACTAAGGGAGTTCACAGCAGCTGGAGGAGCGAGGCTGCTCACCTGTCATGGGCTCCATCACCACCTGGCTGGTGATCTGAGGGGAGGTGACAGCTGGAGCCAGCGTTGTGCCGTGTTGATGTTGCTGCTGTACTACGCCCGTCCCTTGCACGCCCGCGCCCTGCAGGCCCATACTCTGTACGCCCGCGCCCTGCATGCCCACGCCTTGTTGCCCAACGACCGCCGCTACTGCCGCCGCCGCCGCCTCCTGGTGCTTGGCTGCCAGCTTCTCCTGCTTCCGCCACTTGGCTCGCCGGTTCTGGAACCACACCTGCAAGAGGACGGGGTGAGACGGGGAGGAGGGGGGAGAGACGGTGACAGGGAGGAGAGAGAAACACTCTGTGTAGCCGAGAGAGGTGATGAGATAGGAAGAGTGTACCGGGACCAGGTTTGAGACAGACACTGTCAAACTTCCATATACCCATATCGCAGACATGGCGTCAAGCGTGTTGACAAAGATCTTCCACACTACACAGTCAGCCAGTCCCGCTGACCCAGGAATGAGTATGAAAGATCACACAGACAAAACTCAGCCAGTCCGAAGGTTAATCCAACTACTAAATGTAAATCATAGAATAGAACCAGTACGGGAATGTTGATTAAATAGGTCAGCTTATATTTATTATTATATTCGAGGGCCTCACCTGCACTCTGGCCTCCGTCAAGTCAATCCTGAGAGCGAGTTCCTCCCGGAAGAAGACATCAGGGTAGTGGGTCCTGTGGAAGGCGCGCTCAAGTTCCTCCAGTTGGAAGTTGGTGAAGGTGGTCCTGTAGGAGAGAAGCACGCCAGGAGGGTGAGCGGGAAAGTTACCTCGAGGTGCTTTACCTTGAGGGAGGTGTTTTCGGGGCTTAGCGTCTCCGCGGCCCGGTCGTCGACTAGGCCTCCTTGTTTCCGCTCCTTGGGAAGCTGTGTTATGCTCCTGTGTGAGCCACTACCCACGCTCAAGACACCAGGGTGAGCGGGAAGCTGTGTTACGCTCCGCCGTGTGGGTCAACACCCACGCTCAAGACACCCACGACACCTCTACCCATCCGGGTTTCCCTCCAGGTAACTTATTTTAGTTATTGACACTAATACAATTGTAAATTCACACTCAAGTCTACATGCGCAACTTTGAACATTTTGTATTACAGGCAAATCAGAAACCTTGAAAGGAGTACAGAATACAAGATTCAAGAACACCGGCATTCTTCAGAACACCGGTGATGGTATTCTTCAGAACACCGGTGATGGTATTCTTCAGAACACCGGTGATGGTATCCTTCAGAACACCGGTGATGGTATTCTTCAGAACACCGGTGATGGTATTCTTCAGAACACCGGTGATGGTATTCTTCAGAACACCGGTGATGGTATCCTTCAGAACACCGGTGATGGTATTCTTCAGAACACCGGTGATGGTATTCTTCAGAACACCGGTGATGGTATCCTTCAGAACACCGGTGATGGTATTCTTCAGAACACCGGTGATGGTATTCTTCAGAACACTGGTGATGGTATCCTTCAGAACACCGGTGATGGTATTCTTCAGAACACCGGAGCTGCCATGCGTGCTCCGTCCTCGCAGCCCCTTATTAAGGCAAGCGAAATTGCAGAGGTAGAAAATGTTCCAAGAACCTTTACTTCCTGCAGAGAATGAGTGAAGCAATGATGACCAAACCACACATCACAAGATGAAGAAACGACGACGTTTCGGTCCGTCTTGGACCATTATCAAGTCGTGTCTTATCGTCAGCCACGTACAGAAACACCGCAAGGTAAGGTTATTGTGACTCATCGTCTGCAATCAGTGAAACGCCTTAACTACCGGAACCGTCTAAAAGCACTGTTCTCCTTGGAACGGAGACGAGATATATATCTGAGTATTTAGTAGTAGGCATCCATCAGTCTCAGGAGACTATGGAGTTGCGCTCTGGTTGTCGGTCTGGAGTGGCCTCACCAGGCCACTCCAGACCGACGGTCCTCTGACTATATACACAGGAAAAATACCAGATGATTAGGTTTCAAACTTGCACAGTGCAGGTTTGTGCAGGCCTCCCTTCAAATACATATTGAAGGGAGAGATATGGTAGGAAGTGTAGAAGAAATCCAACGAAAAGTTCTCGTACCATAAATACACTTAGAGAATACAGTGTAAACATCAGAGGACCATCATAATCCTGCTGTTAACATATAAACAAATATCACAGAAAGAATTTCAAGAGGTTTCTGCTTAAGTTACCGGATTAGCCTGGCTGTGATGGCCGTGTGGCCGTGCGGGCTACGAACACAAACAGCTTCAGACCAGACAATTACCAGGCAAGGTTAAAGTCAAGGGACATCAGGAAGACATTTTTCAGTGTTACAGCTGTCAATAAATGGAATAGGTTAGATGCAGAAGTTATTGAAGCTAATTCGATTCAGAACTGTAAACGTAAATATGATAAAAGCGCAAGAAATGAGTCATTACGTAAATCTAAGAACGTTCGGAGGTCGGGGCTAGGAGGCAGCTGGGCTCTACAAGCACATCAAGGTGAATGCACACACTTGTAGAAGAGTGTTGTATCTCATGCTACTAGGAATGCATAGGAGCCTGACACACTGATCTGGGACTGGATGACTTCAAGAGAGCTAAACACCTGCAGACACACACCTGTAGCGGCGTTGTTTCCTCTTGAGGGCCCCGCTGGTGAGGCTGGTGAAGGAGACGGGGCTGGAGGCGTGGGTCGGGGAGGCGCCGCCCCCGCTCGACGTGGGCGTGCCGCTTATGGGCGCCCCGATGGAGAAGGAATGGCCGGTGTGGTGGTGGTGCTGGTGGGGGTTGAGGTGGGCGTGGTGGTGGTGGGGGTGATGGTGGTGGGTGGTGAGGGGAGATCCCAAGGTGATGGAGATGCCTGAGGGCGTGGTCATGCTGCTGCCCGCCATGTCTCCACACTCAGGATACCCTGTCAGGACACATCACGCCTCAGTAACTAACGCGTGACACACATATACTCCGCAACACTTCATTAAGTCTAGGGCAGGGGTGGTGAAACTATGGCACGCGTGCCTAGCGTGGCATGCAGTGCCACCCCCTTAATTGTTTAAATCCCGCCTATAATAAGTGTATATAAAGATAACAATTACTGGCAAATGAAGCAGCGAGCGAGGAAAACATTCAGTCTTCATATACAATCTTCCGGCATCATTGATTCAAATTTATAAAGTGTGAGGACAGTGTAATACCGGATAAACTGAACTTGGAAATGATGTAGTGGATTGAGTGATAATTTTGAGATGCAATTGATTTTCAAATTTACCTCCAAGTTTACTTACTTTTGTCTCCAAAATACTAAATTTGGAGGTCAAAAATGATAACGTCTGTTATGATTTCTAAATAATTTCTGCACTTTTCCCTTCACCTGTGTCTCTCCATCTTTTATACCCCCCCCCCCCCTCTCCCTCCCCAAAACAAAAGAAGTGGTAGCAATAGTTGTTGTAGTAGTATATATTATTATTATTATTACTAGTAGTAGTAGTAGTATTATACATTATTATTATTATTATGAGTAGGAATAGTTGTGGTTTCATGACTAACATTAACACTACTACTAAAACTATTAATTATAATACAAATAATACAAAATAGTAATAATAAGATATCAATAGAAGGGATGAACAAGTTTCGGGCGATGGCGGTGGCGGCGCCGAAGGCCACGGAGGCGGCGGCGGTGGCGACGAAGGCCATGGCGGCGGCGGCGGCGGCGGCGGGGGCGCGGGCCGGTAACCAAGTTAGCGTAATAGCGGTCATTGAGTTAGGGTAAACGATTTAGTCAGCCTGGCTCCGTATATAAGATGCGGCCACCTACCGCCCGGTAAACACTGACTTCTTCATACACCTCTTTCACTCTCCGCCGTCGCCGTCTCCTCCAGCGCCTGCTACACCGCCGCCTGTCCTCGTGTCAAGGACAAGCAAGAATCTAATATCGCCATTAATACAGTAATCCAGATATGCCAATGGTGACATTTCTCTACTTATTTCAGTTTCAATATCAACGAGCTGGGAGCTTCCTCGCTTGAACCCTTAATGAAAGGAGAATAAGATTGTTGTACTAGTGAGCCCAGTGTATAGTGTGTCAGTAAGTGCTGATTGTGTAGACATTTGTATACCAAAAGAAGATGGCCGCTAGCTCAGACGAGGTAAACCACTCTGGTACTGAAAGAGGCTGTGAGCGCTCCAGTGGACATTAGAGCAAAGATGGTGATGCAGCCTTGTTGTGCAGAACATTGGCTTGAAGACCTGTGAAGCAGCGTGTTGTGAGGAAGGTGAGTATGTCCACGCTACTTGCTACACTCATGCCCGGCTCTCAAACACCACACTACACTGCTCTTATTCTACACCTTCCCTGGAATTGACAGGAGTAGATAAGGATGGATAACACGGGTGGTACACGCACAAGGGGACACAGGTGGAAGCTGTGTACCCAAATGAACCACAGGGACTTTAGAAAGAACTTTTTCAGTGTCAGAGCAGCTAGTAAATGGAATGCATTAGGAAGTGATGTGATGAAGGCTGACTCCATACACAGTTTCAAATGTAGATATGATAGAGCCCAATAGGCTCAGGAATCTATACACCAGTTGATTGACGATTGAGAGGCGGGACCAAAGAGCCAAACCTCAACCCCCGCAAGCACAACTAGGTGAGTATACCCCCTCCACACACCACCCTCCTCCCCCACTCCCTCCCTCCATCACCTTTCTCCCCCTCCCACCCTCCCTCCCTCCCTATCTCACCACATTCCTCCCCCACCACTACCCTACTCTCTACCCTGGCCCCAATAAGCCTTCTGCACATTTCTTAATTCATTTGTTAAACAAGTGAGTGTCGCAGGGCAGGACTCCGGCGTGCTCGCCAACACAGGAGTTACAAATGTAAACATGTTCCAATAATGGAGCCATTTACACATAACCAAATTCAAAGAAATAAAAAATCTTAATCGAAAAAAATATAACTTATAAAATATTCTAACTTGACAGTCCCTTAACTGAAAATTAAAACACAAATATAAAGCTAAAGTTACAAATCCCAGACTTCAAATTCAAATATAAAGCCTAAAATGAACCCAAATTATAGAGCTACACTGTCAGGGAGCTGCGTGACGTCACGGACACTCCGCATGTGGTGAAAGGTGAGCCTGGCCCCAGGAGTAGAGTCCGGCCCCCAGGAGTAGAGTCTGGCCCCCAGGAGTAGAGTCTGGCCCCCCCAGGAGTAGAGTTTGGTCCCCCAGGAGTATATCTGGCCCCCAGGAGTAAAGTCTGGCCCCCAGGAGTAGAGTCTGGCCCCCAGGAGTAGAGTCTGGCCCCCCTCAGGAGTAGAGTCTGGCCCCCAGGAGTCGAGTCTGGCCCCCCCAGGAGTAGAGTCTGGTCCCCCAGGAGTATATCTGGCCCCCAGGAGTAGAGTATGGCCCCCAGGAGTAGAGTCTGGCCCCCCAGGAGTAGAGTCCGGCCCCCAGGAGTAGAGTCTGGCCCCCAGGAGTAGAGTCTGGCCCCCCCCAGGAGTAGAGTCTGGTCCCCCAGGAGTATATCTGGCCCCCAGGAGTAGAGTCTGGCCCCCAGGAGTAGAGTCTGGCCCCCCCAGGAGTAGAGTCTGGCCCCCAGGAGTAGAGTCTGGCCCCCCAGGAGTAGAGTCTGGCCCCCCAGGAGTAGAGTCTGGTCCCCCAGGAGTATATCTGGCCCCCAGGAGTAGAGTCTGGCCCCCAGGAGTAGAGTCTGGCCCCCCCAGGAGTAGAGTCTGGCCCCCTCCAGGAGTAGAGTCTGGTCCCCCAGGAGTATATCTGGCCCCCAGGAGTAGAGTCTGGCCCCCAGGAGTATATCTGACCTTTAAGAAAAGTATGAACCCTATACGTCATCGCTATTCTTTAAACAACCCGAACCTAACCTTCCCAAACCTAAAGAAAATAAGACGCAATTTTGAGCTTCGTGTATAATGTAGAGAAGGAGTGTGACGTCATAATGTACCCACGGGTACAGAGCCTATAGTCAGAGCCTATGGGACCCAAGGCGCCCCCTCCCCTCTCCCCCCCAGGAATGTCCAGTACTCGTCACTTCAGCGGCCGGTGTAACAGCGTACTCTCCCTTAATGATCTTACCACTTGTTTCATAGACTCTTATAGCATGGAATTTTAGGATTTTACAAGAAATAATAATATAACCATTCATCGTGTCGGGGTACAGTACAGTTATTCATCTATCATCATACTCATCTCTCTAACGATATGTATATTTTGCGCTTTGTACAAACCTAAATGCGCTTTGTATAATTATTATTTATTATTATTTCTTTTACACAAGTGGGGTAGACAATTTTCACTCCTATTATTAGCCTTAGCGTTTTCCTTCCTGCAGCTAATGGTAAACATTACCCTACTAATTTACTCTGGAACATGACCTCCCAATCAGTTACAACCAGATCTCCAATTATTGCTGGGTGAAATGTGCGAACTGTCAAGAATCAATCCGCCCCCTAGCCAAGGCTCGAACCCAAATGCGGGGAGCTAGTGTGCTGCCATCATTGATGGGGTTACTGACTCACCGTACTTGATGGGGGTGAGGTTGTGAAGCAGCCCTGGGCTTTGGTCTGGCTGTGTGGTAGGGGTGAGGAGGCCGTTGATGGAGTAGCCGCCCATGTTCATGCCCATGCCTGCCCGAAGACCCCGGAAATGGGCGTCGGGAAATGCCCCATTACTTGGCTCTACCATCTTGTCCTCCATGGTGGCTCAGTGTTTACTGTGTCCGAAAGATATCCCTTATTCCATCGATGTCTCCTGTGTTTAGTTGATGGTTCCGGTGTTCGATTGATGGCAATGTTTGTTTGGTTGATGCCCCCTTTGAATTCAACCTTTCTCGTGTTGATGTTACTATCCGGCTTGTATTCCTCTGTATCGTTGTGGTTATCTTACACTTGTCCCGTCCGGAGACACTGTCGCCGTTGTCTTTACTCTACACTGAAGTAACTCTGGGCGCTAAAGTTCGAATCCCAGATGCCGAGAGCCACTGTAGCAAAATGTACGGGAATTAGGCCAAGTCGTGCATTCTTTTCTCGGTTCAAGTCAGTTTTGTGCACTCAGGTTTTCTGCTTGAGACACTAGTGTGTGCCCGGACCCCAGTTAGGTGTCACTAGTGTTGCTAGCGACGCAGGTGACCTCCCGGGCGCCGCACACAGGTGTTTCACACTCACGCCAACACGTTATATGTTCATGCACCGGCCGAAGGTGTTCTGGGCCAGTGTTATACTTGGGGGTATGTCGGTCCTGGCACTTAGCGGAGATGGCAACCCTCGTGTTTCTGCCATGACACTAGATGGCGATAATCACCGGTGACCTCGACGGAAATCTCATACGCTAAGAAAGGCCAAGGTTTAGTCAGTCTTTTGTTGCTGTCCAAAGCCTTTACTGGAGTCTAGTTTCAGTGTAGCAGTTTCCTCCAGTGTCGTGACTCCCTCGCCTGTAGGGAACCCGCAGGAGTCACCGCTACAGATCACACCAAGGTCAAAGTTCACGAGAGAATGGTGTCGGTGCTTGTTGCAGAGGGAGGCCGTTGGAGGCGCCCAGATAAGCCGGAGGGCGGAGTGCCGTCTTAAGGGGAGGAGTCAGTGCCATCGTGGAGGGGAGGAGCCAGTGCCGCATGCCACACGAGGGGAGATAGAGAGGAGGCACAAGTGGCAGGAGGGGCTCGGGAGTGAGCAAAAGGAGAAAGAGGGGAAAGGAAAGGTGGAGTAGAGGAGATAGAGAATACAGAGGGAAGGAAGGAGAGGGTAAAGTAATCGCATTTCTGATCTCCGCACGATCGCTCCTCTGTCAACACAACTCGCGGTCAAGTTGTCCAATGAGGCAGGCCACTGCTGATGCCTCCCTCTGTAGACATGGCCGCCGCTGGGCCCCTGTAGTCGAGCACCCGCCCCCCCCCTCCCTCCCTCCCTCTCCCGAACACCCTCCCCCGAACATCCTCCCCTCCAACACCATCCCCGTGCCTGTTCCAGTGGGAGGGGGAAGGGGGTGCTGGAAAGCTCATGGAGGAGGGGGGGCAGGGAGGTGGGAGGGGAAAATTGTTGTGGGTCTTCAACTATCAATAATTTTCTTCTCCAGCAGTGAATCATGTGTGGCTCCAGAGCCTGAGACTAGAGCCTCCTGGCGGGGAGACTGGAGCCTCCTGGCGGGGGAGACTGGAGCCTCCTGGCGGGGAGACTGGAGCCTCCTGGCGGGGGAGACTAGAGCCTTCTGGCGGGGGAGACTGGAGCCTCCTGGCGGGGGAGACTAGAGCCTCCTGGCGGGGGAGACTGGAGCCTCCTGGCGGGGAGACTGGAGCCTCCTGGCGGGGGAGACTAGAGCCTTCTGGCGGGGGAGACTGGAGCCTCCTGGCGGGGGAGACTAGAGCCTCCTGGCGGGGGAGACTGGAGCCTCCTGGCGGGGGAGACTGGAGCCTCCTGGCGGGGGAGACTGGAGCCTCCTGGCGGGGGAGACTGGAGCCTCCTGGCGGGGGAGACTGGAGCCTCCTGGCGGGGGAGACTGGAGCCTCCTGGCGGGGGAGACTGGAGCCTCCTGGCGGGGAGACTGGAGCCTCCTGGCGGGGAGACTAGAGCCTCCTGGCGGGGGAGACTTTCTTGCTAGTGCTTTTAGCCTCATCTTGGGATGAGGCTTAACAGTAGGCCTAAGAGGAAAGGACATCATAAATATTAATATGAGGAGTGAAGGAGAAAGTAAGGAGAGGTGTGAGGGAGAAAGTAAGGAGAGGTGTGAGGGAGAAAGTAAGGAGAGGTGTGAGGGAGAAAGTAAGGAGAGGTGTGAGGGAGAAAGTAAAGAGAGGTGTGAGGGAGAAAGAGAGTGTGAGGGAGGGAGGAAGGGTGAGGCAGGTGTGAGGGAGAGTGAGGGAGCTGACCACACAAGATAAAGACCTACAAGTTGCTTGGTACCGATACAGACGGGTGTCAGGTCGACGACACAGACGGGTGTCAGGTCGACGACACAGACGGGTGTCAGGTCGACGACACAGGTGTCAGGTCGCCGACACAGGTGTCAGGTCGCCTGTGTATACCTCAGCAGGGGAACACCCGGGAAGAGACCCGAGTCGTGCGGGGCACACCTTACCCTCGGGTACTTATCATGCAGCAAGAAAATGTACAATATACAATATACGGGTTATTCATGCCCGTGCATACGGGTTATTCATGCCCGTGCCACCTCTTGGGTGGCTTAATCTTTATCCATCAACTTACAATGACTCGAACTCTGTCTTTGACAATGTTAACCAAACGCGTCTCTTAGCGTCTGGCCAAATAGAACTGCAAAAAAAAAATTTGGAGAGTTAATTTTTTCGACTTCCTTCTCAAGTGAAGATAACTATAAGGGAAGTGAAAGAAGATTAGTGTTAGAATAATGATCTCACACTTTCGGTACTCATCAAGATTGTAACTTGCTTAGCTAAATGAATTGTGGGGTTCAGTCCCTGAGCCCATTATGTGCCTCTGTAACCCTTTCCACTACCGCCCACAAGATGGGTATGGGGTGCATAATAAATGAACTAAACTAACTAACACTTTCGGTCATGTTCAATAATATATAAGAGGGTAAGAGGTGTTTAGCAAGAGGTCGCAGTAGGGAATGTTTTTAACTGTGAAACTGTTGAGGTGGTCAGGTGACTGTACTGCTCCTATTCTGACTGAGACTCAGCCAGTGAATTGAACTATCTTTCCTATCCCTGCAGTTTATATCATCTTCGTGATGCAACTGGTTACTTACGCTAAGTAGGATATCGTTCATGTAATTGCAATATATTGTTAGTTGTTCATGCTATAAGGAGAGGGGGTAAGTGTAAGAATGTGAAGCAGAAGACGGCGCCAGAGGTGGGCGAACACTGGTGACCCGGGTTTGGGCGGTGGCCCGCTGTCCCCGGAGACGTCAGTTGGCTACTGGCTGTGTGAGAGCTGTATTCCGGGTTCCTGTACCGTTTATTCCTTGGACTGTACCTGTGCACAAGTACAGCTTGTGGGCGCTCGAGCCCAACGTCTCTACAGCGTGACTCTTGTCTAATATCAGTCTAAGCCGGCGCCATGGTGTCCTCCGGCCTGCTTGTTGCGGTAAGATGAAGTGGTTGGCTACTTCACCATGTTCTTGATAACCATTTCTTAAGCCATTCTAACGCCTCCTTGGGATGACTTTACTATTGCGGTTCTCTTCTTGAACACTTGGCTAATTCGCAGACGAGGAGTCACAATAACGTGGTTGAAGTATGTTGACCAGACCACACACTAGAAGGTGAAGGGACGACGACGTTTCGGTCCGTCCTGGACCATTCTCAAGTCGATTGTGTCGTCGTCCTTTCACCTTCTAGTGTGTGGTCTGGTAAACATACTTAAGACTAGTTTATTAACTCTTGAGTATCCAGTTGACGCTCTGCTCCAATTGACTGTTCACTGATAATACAACTGCTTAACAACTTGCCATTGGTCGGTAACTGGTAGTTTGAGACCTTGCGAGCAGCTGTGCTACGATGGTGAGGTTTGTGGTGAAGGACAGATAGAGCCACCCAAGAGGCGGCACAGGTAGCCCGTACAGTTGTGGTGATTGAAATTGAAATAAGTTTATTGAGGTAAAATACACAAAGGGATGAGGCAGCTCGAGCTATTCTCACCTCGTTCAGTACATCGTGTTAATACATAGACACACATCACAAACAATAAACATATTACCGAACATTCTGAGATAAATATATACATTTCCTCCTTGACACAAGTAGTTGTGGTGACGGACTTCCTCTGTCAATCTCTATGGTTAAAGTTACCAAGAGCTGACAAACCAGCAGGTACTTTAGTTATGGACAATGTCCAGGGCTAAAGTAAGCTACGTGTACATCAATATAAATATGTGTATATATATATGTGTATGTATGTATGTGTATATATGTGTGTGTGTATGTGTATACTAAATTGTTCTGGGGGACAGGAAGCCCTTGTGTACACACTAGGCTTGTAAAGGGGTACTCCCCCCCCCCCCCACACACTACGTAGCAGTACTGACCCCGCCCAGGAAACAATCCCACAGCAAGTTCAGTAAACAGTAAGAAGGTACCCAGGACTTAAATGAATGGGTGCATTAGGTGAAAGTAAATATACTCAACCATTTGTCCCGGCCAGGATTCGAACCCGGAATTCTCGATTGTGCGTAGAGAACGAACCCGGCTATACTATTGGAACCCTCGTCTAAATTAGATATACCTCGGTGTAGACATTTCCCAGTGGTAGTGAGACCCGTCAGTATATAAAAGTACACGACAATCGGCATTAAATTACCTGGCGGCCATGAAAGAAGTTACAGTAGATAGTTATTTCGCAAACCATCTGGTTCATCAGTCCAGCAACCAGGAGGCCTGGTCGACGACTGGGCCGCGGGGACGCTGAGCCCCGGAAGCACCTCAGGGTAACCTCAAGGTGACCAGGGTTCCAAGGTAGGGACCTCTCGGTCTGCTCTCCCAGCCGGCACGAGATTATGTATTTATATATACAAAAGTTCCTACATTCTTGTACAGCCGGCAGCACGCGTAGCGTTTCGGGCAAGTCCTTTACCCTGTGTTCCCCTGAGTACGACCCGCCGAATCATTTAATTAGGTACCCATTTTATTGTGTAAACAGGATACAGTTAAGGATTGACACCCAGTCAATCCAACCCCGGCCAGGATAAAATCAGAGGATAAAGCGCTCGCGAAACGCTAGGAATGTCTTAACCACTACACCACGGACTGTCTAATCCCTAATAGATGGTCAAGCCTAAATTTTTAGATAATTTGTGGGCAATTGATTCATGTTTTAGCAGTCCCCGTATTCACCTAGCTGTGCTTGCGGGGGTTGAGCTTAACCCGTGGTGTGGTGGTTAAGACACAAGCTTGGTGTTTCGCGAGCGCTTTGTCCTGGGTTCGTATCCTTGCCGGGGAGGACTGACTAGGCGTCAATCTTGTACATTTATACTGTTGTTCAGTATAAGCATTTATACCATTTCCTTTTGGTATTGCCATGCCCTAATCCAACTTAGCACCAATACCGTGAGTCTATCTTTTTAATGTCTCGTGTGGCACTGTATCAAAAGCTTTGCTAAAGTAAAGGTACACATCACAAATCTTACACTGTCAACTGCCTCAACTATGCTGGAATAAAAAGATAGCAAATTTGTTAAACATGAACGGCCATTTGTAAAACCATGTTGACTGCTTTATTAGTTTTTAAAAGATGAAAATGAATGGTATTTCCAATTATCGATTCAAGTAACTTTCCCACAATAGACGTTAGGCTAATTGGCTGATAGTTTGATGAATGTGATCCATCTCCTTTCTTAAAAATTGGTACCACATTAGCAACCTTCCACGACTCTAGCACTCTGCCTGACTCTAATGATTTATTAAATATGGTAGACAATGGATCGCAAAGCTCCTCTTTGCATTCTTTAAGCACACTTCATCCGGCCCTGGGGATTTGTTTGGTTTGAGTTTTACTATATGTTTAATATCATCCCTGGTAACTGTTAGATTAGTCAACCTGTCTTCGTCCCCGCCCACATTCACTTGTTCGGCTGAAGGCAGTAAAGTTCTTCTTAAGTAAATACAGATAAAATATTTATTGAAAATGCTACTCGTCTCTTCATTATCAGTTATCTTACCTGTCGGTTTTTAATGGACCTATCCTTTCCTAACCTTTGTTCGATTATAGAGGATTAAGGACTTGGCCGATACGCTACGCGTGCTAGCATAGCGTTTAATTAAAATACTAAACACACAATTTGTGATCAGTAACTTTTGAAATAGGTGAGGTATGGGCGTGTTGACCGTAGTGTGGTTGGTGTGAGGGGGTGTGGCTACACCTTAACACTTTAAGAATAAGCAGACACGGCTCCATTGTCTGGTGACCCCTTATTTACACCTCGGTCATTACTTTGAAGTTAATTATACTGTTGGGGTTTATGTATGAACCCGACACTCTTGATAGACGGAACATAATCAGACTGACCAATTTAATTTTAGGGATATTGGAGGACCTCTCTCATCTCCGGCAGTTTCTCCTATTCCACACTGCCTCTGCTTCACCAGAGATTTTGTAAATTCGGGTGACATTAAGAATGCGATGGCTGCAATGAATGTACGCGCCTATGTCTGGAACTCTGCGTTTTGGTGGCTTTATTTAAGACAATTAACCAATTGCAATATTTTTATCTTATTCATAAAATTGTCCGACATTCTCAAGTCGGACAATCGACTTGAGAATGGTCCAGGACGGACCGAAACGTCGTCGTCCCTTCACTTTCTAGTGTGTGGTCTGGTCATCATACTTTAGCCACGTTGACTCATCGCCTGCATTCATAAAATGAGTTGGTTGTCAATTTCTGAGCTCGAGATTACGTTTAGGTATTAAATAAGTTTACCCATAAATATTTGCGTTTTCTGTTAAATATGAGGGTTTTCTTATTAAGAGCGGAAACATTTATATTCTTTCAAAAGTTTAATAATTTATATTTTGTAAGTTTATTATGCACTACATTCCCGTCCGGTGAACATTAGTGGGAAAGTTAAAAGGTACATATTGAGCTCTCAGATTGAACCCCAATATTTAGCAAAGTTAGTCTAAAGAAGCTAGTTAGTTCACTAAAAATTATCATATCAACAAAGTACACACAGAAATCACAACGTGATGTCAAATGAACAAGTCCACAAGAGCTATGAGGGTTCGAACCTACGCACGGGATGTTCCCAGATGCGCCTTAGTCAACTGTACCAATATATGGTACATATTGTGATTTAATTTTTTTTTTACGCATTTTGATATACCTGAATAAACATTTGACATGGTTAACATGTTTGATCGAGGCCTTGAACCTTCGAGGCCCTTGTTGATTTGTTTATATAAAGTGTTCAGAAACTCCTAAAAGTTGTCACTTTAGCTAAACAACTTGCATACGGGGTGAGCTAATTTCATAATTTGATCTGCCATCACACACACCGGCCCATCCAGTGGACAGCGGTGGGAAGCTTACATTAACAGCCTGAATTTAAGTGAGCCGCTAACGTTAGTGGCCTCGAGGACAGGAAACCGGCGGCTTGTCGAAGGCCATTTGTGGAGTTTGTATACAACTTTTGAAAGGCCTCAATATCATCTTCATATCCCACGTTACAATAAATCTATCATCGCCAAATCGGATAATGTGACTGAACAAACCACATTTCTTCAGATTAATTTCCGTTAATGACTGTTTGAACCAGAATATCCATTAATTAGCTCTCTTCTCTTTCAAACGTGTGGGTAATGGGATGTCGCCCAATCATTTTATTGCGAACAGTGATGTAAAGTATTCATTGTTTGCCGCCATTTATCGTCCATTATAACCCGTTGCGTCATGCACATAGTAGCAGCCGAGTGAGCTGTACTGTGTCTTGGAGCCACACTCGCCTCCAGGGGTGTGGCTCCAACTTCTCACTAGAATAATCAACTGACAAATGTCGTATGAACGTATTTTTAATATATTTATAACTGAATTTTGAGTGTTCATTAGACAAAGATGGTGCATGATGTACATAAGTGTAAGATTTATCGGCGCTGCCTGACACGCTGAGCAGCATTAGGTGTAGCCACTCACCCGGTCAGTCCTGTGCGGGCGGTGGCGCGAAATCATCTTTATTTCTGGGCTTGGCGTCCCCGCGGCCCGGTCCTCGACTAGGCCTCCTTTTTGTTACACATCCCCGGGACGCAGCCTGTAGCAGCTGTCTAACTCCCAGGTACCTATTTACTGCTAGGCGAACAGAGGCGTCAGGGTGGAAGAAACTGCCCATTTGATTCCTCCTTCACTGCGGATTAGAACCCGGAACCTTAGGACTACGAATCCCGACCGTTGTCCACTCGGCTGTCAGGCTTCTAAGTTCAGGTGGTGCTGAATTTAGTTTGAATACTTCACAAGTTTAATTACCCTTTGAAAATGATGCCCCGATATTCTTTTAAAAATGTCACCACCTCTGCCATCCATACCTCTATCCTGTCAATTATAACCCCTACGGGTCTACAGTACATAAAAGGTGTTTGTTAACGTTTTTATCTACTTTTGTGAAGCTTCCAGTGACTCGGTCTATTGTTCCCCACGAGCCGCCACTGATTATAACTTGTCTCGTGTGTTTAATGGTAGCACGCAGCCTTTTGTTTCGGTTGACTTGTAGAGACATAGTCCGACTTTAGGCTTTTTTGAAAAATTTCTTTCGTAGTTTCTTTTGGCAGATTTGACTTCCTGGGTGGCAGAACTTAATGTCCTCTTATATATATTTTTGCACTGTTGTTCATTATACATTTATACCTTCTCCAGAAATGTACTTATCTTAGCCAAGTCTCCCAACTTTACCTGCTGTAGGTAGTGCCTGTGTCAGTGTGAAGTTTCCACCACCATCAATGTAAATTGCTTATTTGGTGGCAAGTATAGGTTATATTTAAAAAATTTTTTATAATTTGCTACAGTAATTGTACTTTGAAAATTAAGATAATTCTCCCTCATTTGGATATACATTTCAGGCGTTTGTGTTGGTTGTCATGTCGGTGTCTGGGGACGTAGCATTTGCCGCGACGCCTCTGCTGCCCCCTGACGCCGCGACGTCTGGCTCACGAAGCGACTCCATCAACACCTCCAGTGCTCCGGCGGCGACACACTCCAGGACTGGAGGCGCAGAATTGGTGACGACGCTAGGAGAGAGCCTGCCTGGAGGTGAACAGGAAGATGGTGGCAGGGAAGAGCGTGACGAGCCCTTCCTCCCCGGCATCTTGACACACCTATCTCTCCTTGAGGAACGTGAGGCAGAAGGTAATATGAAAGTGTGGTGATGACCAGACCACACACTAGAAGGTGAAGGGACGACGTTTCGGTCCGTCTTGGACCATTCTCGAGTCGATCTCGCAATCGACTTGAGAATGGTCCAGGACGGACAGAAACGTCGTCCTCCCTTCACCTTCTAGTGTGTGGTCTGGTCAACATACTTTAGCCACGTTATTGTGACTCATCGCCTGCACATGTGTGGTATACGGAGACAGGCAAAGTCCTATGAGTTAGGACAGCGTAGAGTATAGATTATGCAATATTTAACATTTAAATCACTTGCCACCATTGTTTCCCATGTTGGAACTACTGTAGCCCTCACTGCCAAACAGATAACCCACAATGACTCCCCCAGTGCCTTCACCAGATTTTTTTCTCTGGCGTCTCGCCGCCTAGGACACGCCTTGCTAACATTTACCTGGTTTCAGTGCCGCGGTGCCAGCAGCCAGTCCAGACGGGGATGTGTCGGGGGATGTACCGTATGTGGTACTACGACACCGCCACCACCACCTGTACCATGTTTATCTATGGCGGCTGTGGAGGAAACGACAATAACTTCCTGACGGAGGCGCATTGTCGCGCTGCTTGTCCAGGTGGGTCATTGGTGGCGGGGCCGGGTGTTAAGTTGACATTTTATGAGCTCTCCAGGCAGACTAATACACAACCCAAATTAACAAATTGATAAATTTAACAATCCGGTACTGCACCGTTATTTGTAACAGAACTACTAGAAAATCACATCAGAGAAATCACAAAATCGACTTTGCCCCCCCCCCCCCCAAAAAAAAAAAATCACAACAAATTACCGAATTATTGAACTAGTTGTACAACTAGTTATGACTTTCATCTATTAGAAAGAGGAAATAGAGGTAGGTTTCTTGATATAAAATATTAATTTGTATATTTTGAATTTTGGTGAAAAATTGACTAGTTACTAGTTAGATATTGCATTTAGGGTAATTGACTTAATTTCGTAGAAGCTAAAAAGTTGGCGTAAAACACTAGAGGTGAGTGTCGCTCAGGCCGCACTTGCATTAAAGTAGAATTTGGTTTGCTTTAACTTCTTTAAAGCCAGCCAGCAGCCGGATGAACATTTTAAAGATTAAAATGGCCGAGTGGACTCTTAAATTGCCAAATAGTTTTATTTATATTTAATGTTCTTTTATTTATGAAATGGTTCTGCGCTCGGTGCTCCCAGTGTATTAGCAGGATTTTACTAAAGATGAATTAGACAACATTGGTGCCGAGGCTGGAGGTAAACATTAATCCCTAGGCTGCGCCGAAGGCAATAAAGGGCTGTTTAGTGCCCTCGCCGGACAGAGGCCAATGTTACTAGTGTCGGTCATTCCCATGGTGTCTCTAGATGTAGAGCGGCAATAACGGTGCCAACGGAAGTAGTTAAGTGATGCCTAGCCTTCCCACGGGTAATAGTGACTGTACCAGGAGCCCTGATTTAATTTGTTCTGGGCACTGGGTGAGGACTCTCTTGAACCCCGCTGACTAGTGTTGCTTGTGACCAGTTTCCTGTACCGGTGACACAAGAGGGCGAGAGGCATAACTTTCGGACGGGGGAGCCCAGCCCAGCCCGTCCTAGAAGAACCGTCACAAATGTTTTAAACTGCCGTAAGACTGGTCCACGAATAGAAAAAGTAACAGGCCGTAAATTTAGAGAGCCGCTATGATTTACAGTAAATCATATATCGACGTTGAGGATTTTTAGTCTAAATCATTTCGAGAGGACAAATTGCATCGTCAGAGTTCCTCACTCTGCTCGGGAAGACTTGACTTTCAATCCTTCTGGGACTGGGATCACATTAAGAGGGGGAACGGCCCTTTCCACCCCCCCCCCCGTCCCTCCGAAGTAGCGTTGGTATATTAACCCGTAGTAAATGCCCCACAATGTGAGAATTGGGAAGTTAATTTTATAAATTTGAATATAAATTAGTAACTCTTAAGGGTGCCAAGATTTTTAGTCTCTCGCACGTCCTCCATTCATCCCCAGACGTGGTGACCTGCCCAGAGGACCCGAGCAGGACGTGTCTGGTGTCTGCGTCAGCCTGCGTCAACGCGACTTGTCCAGCGGAGCCGGATGCCATCTGTCGCGTGACTCCGTGCTCCTGTCTTCCCGCCTTCGTCAACGAGGTTGGCGATCCCGTTCGGTGCGAAGAGCAGACGCCTGCCCCATCACCACCAGCCCCATCCCCACCTGCCTCATCACCACCTGCCCCATCACCACCTGCCTCATCACCTGCCCCATCCCCACCTGCCTCATTCCCACCAACCCCATTCCCACCTGCCTCATCCCCACCCACCTCTACCCCCACATTAACAGAGATAACCACCATTACGCCCACGACCTCTGAAGACGAAGGTAATGGTAAAGAGTTGTTAATGGAGTATTTGAGGGATAATAGTGAGGTGAGGGGCCATGGGTGGAGGCTGACTTGCACAAGGAAAGCCTTGTAAAAGAGAAGACATGATTGACGATTGATTGATGAAGATTAAGCCACCCAATAGATGGCACGGGCATGAATAGCCCGTGCGCATGATTGACGTGTACAAATGAGTAAAATAGTTTAAATAAAGGGCAAACGGAAAAGGTTCTAAAAAGCTAATCCCGTTAGGAAACTTTCACACCCTCTTTTTATTACCTGGTTATTGCTCTACCTGGACGGTAGAGCGACGGTCTCTGTTTATGCAGGTCTGCGTTCAATCCCCGACCATCCAAATGGTTGGGCACCATTTCTTCCACCTCCCTTCCCAATCCCATTTAATTATCATATCTTCCAAGTACCATATAGTCACAATGACTTGGCGCTTTCACTAATAATTCACTAATCTGTGGAACAATCTTAAATAGTCATCACTTAACCTATCCACACGATCTCAACACCCCCCCCCCATTAATTCACTGGGTATTGCAAGGGTTAGGCTTGAGTGATGGGTTTTGAAGGTAAAAATTAATTTGGTGGTTCTCTTGATCGTGGATATCGCTATACAAGAAAACACACATTAACGACTTGGAGAAAGTCGGGAGGGGTCCGCGCATGTGTAATAACTTTCAGTAATATTTTCTCCTACAGTGGACGAGCTGCTGTGGGTGACGGTGGTGTGTGTGGCAGGAGGGGTGATCCTGGCGGGGGCGATGCTGTGGGCGCTGGTCCGCCACTGCAGGCTACACCACAAGGGCTTGTACATCATCTTCCTCGCCACCACCAACACCGACAGGGAACTCTGCCCCGCCAAGCAGGTCAACGCTCTAGACTCCACACCCGGCAAATTCAAAGAGCTTTCCCACTTCCCAGTATGAGAGGCAACGCCGGCGACGAGACGTCTCTTGATAAATGTTTCTAGTTAAAGTTTAAAGCACGTTTATACGTTAAGGTACTTAAAACTGAAGTGATTATAGATGTTAAATTTAAATTTTCCATTAACTAATGTTTTAACGGAGTGGAATACGGCAACATTTGTTTTAGAGGCGCTATTTGCATTTAAGATTTTTAAATGTTATTAAAACTAGCATTAAAACGATCACACTGATAGTTTATCATGGATTTTTTTTTAATTTTGAGAAAGATGTGGCATGTTAGGCGACACTGGCAGTGAGAGGCAGCACAATACCTCTGGTAAAGTCACTGATCAAAGTTATTGTGAGAAGCTCAAATTTTGTTCAAAGAATTACTTGTGCATTTTAATTCTCTGTAGATTTGTGAATAAATCTTTCCTTTTTTAATGGCATTAAATTCACCTTACGATGGGCGTGGTTTAGTATCGTTAGAATTACAAAGAATGTGTCTGTTCAAAGTTGGAGGCTTGCAGATACTTGACGCTAGCCTCGCCCATTTGTGTAAGAATACATGTTTTGGGGGATGGGACAGTCATAGGCTGCTTGGGGTCGGGTCAAGTTATATGCTTTAAGAAACATTAGCATTTGGACCCCAAACTTCCCCCCCCCCCCCTCCCCTCTATGAGATTTTCATGGTAAAGTGCGAATTGTTTGGCATTATCCCCCCCCCCCCTCTCTCCTTCTCCCCTCTTAAGAGTTTTTAGTAATATTATATTTTGAGACTTGAACACTTGTTTGTGCTTCTTGATCCTTTCCCACTTTTCATTAGTTACCACAATCCGTTCTCGCAAATTTAATAAGTCAATATTGACTTATTAAATATGTGCATAGGTGACATACTTAACATAATAGATACCCTTAAAAAGATTCATAGAAAACACCGACCTTACCTAACCTTGTTAGTATCTTAAGATAAGCATCTTATAGCTTCGTAATTACAATTATTACCTAACCTATAATACGTATAGGTTAAGTAATAATTGTAATTACGAAGCAATAAGATGCTTATCTTAAGATACTAACAAGGTTAGGTAAGGTCGGTGTTTTCTATGAATCTTTTTAAGGGTATCTATTATGTTTAGTATATCACCTATGCACGTAGTTAATAAGTCAATATTGACTTTACGAATTTGCGAGAACGGGTTGGTTACCAAGTGGGTATGGGGGTAGAGTGGCTCAAGAGGTAGATACGGTGAAGTGGGTAAGAGACCCGGGTGCAGCCGGGTATCCCTTGTATACAAATGCGTCCCAAACGTCTGACCATACAAGTGAATTTTTTAAAAATATAACGTGTATTATTTACATTATTAGTTGTATTGTAACTGACTTAAATTATACTTTAAAAATCCTAATGGTTTTTTCATAAGTAACCTATGGCCATACTTGTGTAGGGGGCGAGAGGGATAGATGGGAGAGGGGGGGGTGTGGATGGGAAATGTGGAAGGACGGACTATCCCGGGTACCGCTGGGAACCCCTCCTAGTAATATATATATGAAAAGTGCGTTTTAAAACGAAATAATTCAAACAAAAATTTAGCAGTTTATGCAATAGTCTAAATGCTGATTGTTGGCAGATTTAGATTTATTGAATTTTGATTTTTTGGTTGAAAGATTAGGATATATTTTGGGTTGGGTGTAATTCCAGGTGGAGTATGTCAGGACGGAGTCTGAGGGCCTCGCATGCCTCTGAAGATCCTGGTGATCATTTATCCTGGTGTTAAAGTAAGAATCATGCGGGTACAGGGCGACGTCACGGAGGGTTTATAGAGTAATGCTTGTCTCTGGGATGGTGGTCCTGCCATGATATATTATAGGGGCCCTGCAGTGGAATATTGGTCGGGGTGTGTATTGTCACGTGTGGGAGGTTGTGTGTGTGTGTGTACTCGTCTAATCGGTGTACAGATTCCCGAGTCTGTTGGGCTTTCATATCTACATTCGAAACCGTGTTCGGAGTCTGCCTACGCTACATCGCTGTCTAGTGCACTTTATTTGTTAACTACCCTGACGCTAAAAAAAATTCTAGTCTATGACTCGCTTGAGTACTCTTGTTTCCACCTGTCCCTTGCTGCATGTACCCCCTATGTTAAGCCGTCTTTATCTACCCTATCAAGTCACCCGAGAATCCTGTATGTGGTGATCATATCTCCTCTAATTCGTGTGTTTCCCCACACACCTGATTGTGCCGTCAGGTGTGTGAGAGGGGGGAAAGGTCACGTACCGTCAGGTGTTTAGGAAACTTCTACTCCACAAGCTCTGCCACAAGCAGAGCTTGTCTGAAGTTACTTGGTCTGAAAGGCTGTTGGTGTGTGCACCCCGCATGTTCGTGTCCCTCCAACAACCCGGCTTCTCCAGCACTTGCCCCGGGAACCTGTCCAGCTGTTTACTAAAACTTACGCTTGTCCTGTAACATTTCTTGGTTGGAGGAGGTTGAGCTGACAAAGCGGCCTCCCAACACGAGAGTTCTCGGTACATCATCTTTAAGCCATTAAAGTCAGCTTTTCAAAAGCCTATTGAGGAAAATTAAAGTTTTATTTCTTTAATTAAAGCATGACTGCTGGGCTCTACGAAAGCCGACACAAATTATTATGTTCATTAACATAATTAACTTACAATTTTGCCTAATTTGAGTAATTAAGTCTTATTAGAGTGAGGATGATGCTCGTATTCACTATCAAACAGAAGAGACGATCATGCACAAGGCCATAGGTTGAAACTGTAGACTGAAGCGCGCACAAATTTCATATTTACACTCAATTTTACAATCAGACATTATACACGATTCAATTTACGAATTTGTAAATGCACCTTAGTATTGTTCACTACCCCACAAGGCACGGATGGATTCGTAAGAAATAAAACTTAAAATTTGTTGTCTATTCCTGAAATTAGGCAAGCAAATTTAGAATAAATTGTTCGGCTATCGTCTAGTACACCAGATACAAGGAAATGGTTACATAGTGGATTGTACAGCAGCTCGGGTCTACAATCTTTTTACTGTTTACAAGCTGAATATTCTGGTAGTGGCTCAGCCTCACTAACCTGCCAGATGTGCCTATAGTCAAGATGAATTAGCGCGACCACATTGTCTCGTCCGGTTACTGCGCTGACCATATAAATAATAATAGACAAGTTGATTTTCAATACTGCAGCTTTTAGGTCTTTTGATCTTTTCTTAGTTCTAATAAATCTGTAGCAATCTCTTTAATGTGAATATTTTTAATTGCATTAGATGGGCCAAATCAGTGTTTTTTTTTCCTGCAAGCCTACTGGCCAATCGATGTACAAAGTCATGTTTTCCAACTCTAACATAAGACGGGATTCACACAATTTTTCATTAACAAATGATCAGCGTTGGGAAATATTCAAATGTTATTTAATATTGTCAACTACTTCAGCCATTAATTGCGATGGTTATTCAAAGACTGTAGAACAGGCACAAAATACCACTCCGCCCCATTGAGTTTAAAGTACTCAGTGAGTAGGTAAACACCTAATACCTCAGCTTGTGAGAAACGGAAACGACTGTTAAAGTCTTTGACCTGAAATATGACACGATTGAGAGCAATTCTTCCAGAGACTTTCAGTTCTTTACACATACACATGGGTCTGAATTTTTGAGTTAGGTTTAGGAATTGGTATTAGATATACTAAACATAATAGATACCCTTAAAAAGATTCATAGAAAACACCATCCTTACCTAACCTTGTTAGTATCTTAAGATAAGCATCTTATTGCTTCGTAATTACAATTATTACTTAACCTATACCTATAATAGGTTAGGTAATAATTGTAATTACGAAGCAATAAGATGCTTATCTTAACATACTAAGTAGGTTAGGTAAGGTCGGTGTTTTCTATGAATCTTTTTAAGGGTATCTATTATGTTAAGTATGTCACCTATGCACATATTTAATAAGTCAATATTGACTTATTAAATTTGCGAGAACGGGTTGCATTATGAGACAGTGTCCATTTTTTTAAGATTCCTTGTGAGAGGCTGATTTGATAGGTGAAGCAAAGGGTGGCTAGGGACATCATTCAGTAAGCTCAAGGTATTATACGTTATACCATCCTCACTATGGGCAGTTTGTTTCCCCTTCTGCTGTTGTCTACTCAAATTGGGTTATAACAAACTAATCCGTTAAATCTGGCAAGACTAGGCTATTGCAATATTAAAAGTTTGTTAATTTTGGTATTATTTAAATGCTGCTCTATGTCTGGGGGTAAGGCTGAAGTTTGAAAGACACTAGGCCATTGAGTTAAGAGCATATCCGTATATCATGCAGACGTATGCTGAACTGGGGGGATGAAGACTTGGCAATATTTTAAATTTCGCTTCATATCTCCGATCAAGTTGTAGTTCTATTGATACATTGTAGGAATTGCTCCTAATTTGTAGTCTTCATTTAACCCATAAATTATTAAGGTCGCAAGAAAAAAAACTCTTATTGGCATTGAGGAATGGTAGTACATTTTCAGCTGTTTTCTGCATGACTTACGGAGGTGGCAAGCCTAGCCTCGTGCCACAATCGAATGATAGGATTTCGTTCATTTATTTCTCATTGTTTGTGTATGAACTTTCTTGTTGAGAATTGCTCCAATATTGGTGCAGGATTTTGATTTGGCTTATATGAACAAAGTATTTTAAATGGATGGATGGAAAGGGAGGTGGATAGTAAGGTGAATGGGGGATAAGGAGGTAGAAGGTGGATAATGGAGTGGATTGTGAGGTAGAAGGTGGATAATGGGGTGGATTGTGAGGTAGAAGGTAGATAATGGAGTGGATTGTGAGGTAGAAGGTAGATAATGGGGTGGATTGTGAGGTAGAAGGTAGATAATGGGGTGGATTGTGAGGTAGAAGGTGGATAATGGGGTGGATAGTGAGATGGATAGCGAGACGGGTAATAGTGTGGAGGCGAGCTGGTACCGGGTGGAGAGAGCCAAGGGATCGTCAGTGAGACACGAACTGCAGGCGGGGGCGCACCACGCTGCTCCTGGGCTGCACAAACGCACGCTGTGTTCGGCTCCTTCCCACCCTGACTTGATTGATCTCTTAACAAACCTGTACTCACAGCGGACTAACACCGTCTCGAGATGGATTTATAAGTGGATCAGTGTTCAGTAGGACGCCTTTTGCCAAAGCTTTATAATTGCCATCCAAGCAGCGACCACTAACTGCCATTGAGCACCAATTAAAGGTTGGTACTGCGAGCTTAATATAATTTCCTTTCAGATGCCTTTACGATAGACAACGGTTATCGTAATTTTAATAAGTCCCAGCACGTCCGGTTAACGCATAGCTTGGTTGGATGAATCTTGAGATGAATAGGATGAATCGTGATTGATTCTTCGAGGCCTGGTGGTGCTCTCCTGACGGTATAGGCCTCGAGGAAACATTTTTTGCAATGAACCAAATCTTGCATACTCTTGCCTAGCTGCCATTGCTATTTAGCATTACTCGGCACCTCTTACTAAATCCTTTCAGCCTCGTATGTCCTATGTGAAATCCTTTTGACTTAATGGGTTATGGCTGCCTTTGTGATTACCATGCTAATCAATCATAAAAATGGAGGAGTTCTGGCTGTTAATGGTGCAGCTGTCATGCGCCGCCGCACTGTCTGTGCGGTGTGACTAAGTTAGTTAGTGTGTTCACAACAGCAGCGTCACTATTAATGTGATGTATTTTGTGGTATTTGAATAGTGTTGGTTCTCTAAGGAAAATGTGCGAGTGTGTTGACTAATGGTTTCTTGAAGTGTACCGTTGGGTGTTTTGTGTTGCGGCTCTTGAAGTGTACCGTTGGGTGTTTTGTGTTGCGGCTCTTGAAGTGTACCGTTGGGCGTTTTGTGTTGCGGCTCTTGAAGTAATCATTTTTGTTTTCCTAGAGTTCTTAATCTGGGAAATTCAGATTTAATTTGGGATTTCAAGATATCCAGATTTTAATCTGGAATTAATCTGGGATTTCTTAATCAGCATTTAATATAATTTGAATTGATTGTTGTACTGGAGTAACAGTATTCGACAAAGCAAGTAAGATATTTACATAAAATATGTGTATATTTACGTGACGGTAAAGAATCATCTGTCTATAAATAGATGTGCATGACATGGGCTCCTTCCATTGAGAGAGGGGGGGGGTTATCAGGGTAAAGCGCCAAGTCATTACGACTATATAGCACTGGGAAGGGATCAGGATATGGATTTTGGATGGGACGGGGGGGGAGAGTTCTGTTTCCACAATAAATGATTTGAGGTGATCTGTGTTATTGGCCACTCCATTCCACATAAATTATAGCATGTACTTACAGCAGCTATTTTTCTGCTGTAAGTACAAAAATACTTTTACGTACAAAAATAATGTTGCAGTTAATAATGTTAAGGTCTTGTACTTTCATAGAGCTTACACTAGAACTGTTTTAGTCGTATAGCACATGTACGATATCAAGACTAATGTAGCGCACATTAGGCTATCGTATAACGCGTATATCAGACATTAAATTGATTAATTTGTATCTTGGTCAGGGTTAAGCTATCGTCTTTAGTTACGGTTCCATTTCTAAAGTATGAAATTTCGGTCAATTAAATAATACAGCAAGTGAATTTTTTGGGTCCAACAGTGTTTTATGTTTGTCAAAAGAGTTGCAATAAGTATTATCATTATTGCAGGGTGGAAGGAAGACGGTTTAGTGTGGGCAAAGTAGAGTCGGTGCCCACTAGGTGTGTGGGGGGGGGGAAAGATAGCACTCCACAAGGTGTGTGAAAATCGGTACAAATGGCTAATTTTCTGGGCGTAATTATCTTAAATTAATTTCATCCCAAATTATCTTCTCATAGAAAAACCAAAGCATATATTCATGTTTGACTAATCGGCACAAAATACCGTAGTGAACCCTTCAATAGAAAACTTTGTAAAAACGTTGAGATTATTCTAAAATGAAGTTCCACGCGAGTACTCTAATGTGGACAGGGTTGTCGGAGCAACCCGTCCTCTTTAACAGTACACCGCATGATGACGTATAAGTCCCCCCTCGGGCCAAAAACTGACGTACTAAACATTATAGCGGCTCGCCAAATTGTCGTGATGTCCCGTTTTCTATTCGTGGGGTCCACGGTTAGGTTAGGTTCGGGCAATTTAGTGAACGCTCTAGAGGACGGGCTGGCCACAGGTCTTCCGGCAATGGGTAGCTTTTTTTTCTTTAGTAGCAATTAAGCCAAAGTGCTGCAAATGTTGACGTTTGTTTACTAGGAAACTAGCGCTAATTGGAGGGGCTGGTGACAGGAGGGCAGCAGCTTGCCGACACCCGACCTACTGTACTATTGATCGGTGGGAGGGACGGGGGGGGGGGGGGGGGTTGTGTCCACCTGTACTCGGCTGGTAGGATGTAACCCACTGTGGTGGTGGTGGTGGTGGTGGTGCACTTAATGCCTGGTGCGTGCACACGGGTCCACCCTCCCCCACACCACTCACTCTCCCCCTCCCCCCCCCTGTATGTGTGTCTTCTCCTGTGTGTTGGGGGAGACGGGGGATGGTTGTAGGTGGTCGGCGGGTGTGTGAGAACGTGGTTGGTTAATGGGGGAGGGGGAATGAGAAATAAAAGATTGGAAACTACAGTGTGTAGACATTTTGGTGCGTAGTACTGTAATGTGGCAGGCTCTGACCGTAGACTTCTTTACGGTATGACTGGATTGCAGTTACAAACTCTGTGAGCAGGAACTACGGCACGATCTCCTGCACTACATCACCGAATGCCCAGTTATTAGACCTTTCAGACCAGTTGGCATGAGGTACCTGGAGCTTTGCAATTACTTTATTCATTCTCGTATTCTTGAAGATATCCTTACAGTGTACCCAAAATTTGCCAGTGCAGGCTACTAAACATATGGCCCTGTATGACTAACCATCCTGCGAGATGGGGACTTTTATTACCACTGCTACCTTATTCAATCTTGTGTTGATGATATCCTCAAAATGCTTCCGGAGTCTGCCAGTGCAGACTGCTTATCACTTGCCTCTGTATGACTAACCATCCTGTGTGATGGGGATTTTTTAGCATCACGTAGCTAGCTTTTTGACGCTGTACTCCACTTCATATAGTCTAGGGTAGCTGCACTAATGCAGATGTACCTAAATGTGTTAATAAAAAAATAGTCATTAGACCCATTAGTTAGACCTGCCAGTATAAGGTACCTGGAGCTTAACAAGTACTTTATATCCACTCTCGGGTTTTTGAGAATACCCGCACCATGCACCCGATGTTTGGCAGTATAGGCTACTTGGGGTGTCCGCATGACCCACCTCTCTTAACTCGTTGTGGACACCGGGGCTGTTAGCCCGCCTTTGAAACGAAGGCCAAAATGCTCCTTAATCGAGCCAACAAACCCGTTTGAATGCAAATTTCTCAACCTGTCCTCGGGCGAGGCTCGTTAAAGCAATGGCCGTCCCCCCAAGACACATTCATCAAATAAATGTAACCAAAGCCGTCAAAGATTGAGGAAAGATGTACACGTTCGTAAATACTTGCGTAAGTACTTTCGTGAATCTGGCCCCCTAGACAATTGCAGTTAACAAAACTCTGGCGTCGTGAAGGTCGTCGCTATAAACGAAGATCGGTTAACGAACAATTTTGCGAGGCTTTTGTATTTGTAGTTCGTGGATGGAACAGTTAGAGGAGCGAGTCTCGAACACTGGCAGTGCGAGCGAAACATTGTTAGAAAGAAGTTTAAAACTATTTACTAAAGAGATTCATGTGTTAAAGGGTTTTATCATTTACAAGCAGGTCGGGGCGGCTGGTGCCGGGTTGTGGCTCGGGAGCTAGGGCTCGACTCGCTATAGCTGGACTTAGGATTGTGAATGGTCACCATATGCTTCTTTGCTGGGGGTTTTGTTTATTAATAAATGGCACGCTTTAAGCCAGGGGGGGTTTCCCAAACTTTTTCCTGGCCATTCCCCACTTTAACCAGGAAATATATATTGATTTTCCCCACGCGACCTCCCCCCCACCCTCCCCCTTCCCCACGCGACCTCCCCCCCACCCTCCCCCTTCCCCACCCGACGTCCTCCTCCCTCACCCAACCTTCACTCTTAACCTTGATGTTATATAGTTTCACTACTTTACTTGAAATAAACATTGCAAAAAGATTTTATTAGTGACTAGCAATAATTAAGTAGACATAGAAATCACATTGACGTGATGTATCGATAAGGAATTCAGTAGGAGCCGTGAGAAAGATTCGAACCTATGCACTGGGTACTCTCAGGCAACGCCGTAGACCACTCCATCACGACATGGAACCCTAGATGATTCAGTTGAATCCCAGGTTACACCGCTTTTTGGTCATGCGGTGGTGTAGTGGTCCAGAGCGTTGCCTGGGAGTATCCAGTGCATAGCTTCGAATCCTCCTCATGGCTCCTACTAAGTTTTTTCATTAATTTTTAATAGACATGAAAACAAATTAGATTTAGAGATAAATTACGGTTCCATATCCAAATCTCCACATGCTGCCGCTACCATCACTGTCATCAACTGTACCTCACCGCCGGTCGGCCGAGCGGACAGCACGCTGGACTTGTGATCCTGGGTTCGATCCCAGGCGCCGGCGAGAAACAATGGGCAGAGTTTCTTTCACCCTATGCCCCTGTTACCTAGCAGTAAAATAGGAACCTGGGTGTTAGTCAGCTGTCACGGGCTGCTTCCTGGGGGTGGAGGCCTGGTCGAGGACCGGACCGCGGGGACACTAAAGCCCCGAAATCATCTCAAGATAACCACCAGTCTCTCTGTACCTCCGTGTGGTCCTACCACCTTTTTGACACCAGCTCAGTTGTCAGAAGGGCTGTTGTTGCTGGCAGAGTACACCCAATATCACACTCAACCCGGGGCGGCTTGCTTAGTGACTTTGACGTTATTAAGAGCGGGGAAGAAATGCTCCACTCACATGTTGATACAAATGGGATGAGCAGACGGTCTGTTCTCTCAAAGTACAGCATAAATGAGTAGCATTTAAAAAAACACTTTGCAAAAGAGCTGAAATTCCTAAGTTGTGGTAGAGTTCCAAAACATCTTGCAGGAACTCTGTACATACATGATCTACACCGCATTTTAATGGATAACTGAAAAGCAAAGTGTTCAGTGCTTGCCCTTCGATGAAGTTGACAGTTTTGACAGCTTGGCAGTGAGCATGCAAGAGCTGGTGTCGTCTTCGAAGCAAGAGCCTCTCTGTGAATCATGTCTTATCTCCCAGCCACTGTACGATTTTTTTAGTTTGACAAGTGTCAAGAATCCAGGCTTAGACACCACTCTACATACACTCTGGTTACATCTTTCCATAGTAGCCATTCTTTATCACGTAAGCTTTAATTTAGTTCCATTACTTGAATCCTTTGTTATCGTGGACGATAAAACAAACGTCCTCTATGCCGTCAAGTCGATTGTGTGAGGATGGTGATGGTGAGCGGAAAGTGAGCACAATCGACTTGAGAATGGTCCAGGACGGACCGAAACGTCGTCGTCCCTTCACCTTCTAGTGTGCGGTCTGGTCAACAAAACGTCCTCTATGCCTTGACCGTCAACGTATCTGGGGTGAGGACTGAGAAATTGACCATGTTAGTGGTCTCGTTTACTAGGCGAAAGTTCTTTGACATCTTTATCGTGTCAATCACTTGATCGATAATGTTCAACCATCTCACCAGTCACAGACTTGACAGTATTATCACATAGCGAGAGTTGCTTCATTTTCTTGACTGCACGATCTTTGAGGACACGTTTTGTACTGTCAAGTATAATGGCTTGATCGCGGTATCTCCAGTTGAGGGGGGAGTCTTATCTCTGGCAATATAGAGAACAAGTATACATGATGCATGTGTACTAAGTCCCCTTCGGGTCCGCTGGATGGTTCCGCTGTCTTCCTGCATAATTATGTCCAAACCATGGGATTTTTAGCTTCAACAATGTGCGACTTTGCTCTTAAATTGATGCGACTTTGCTTTTAAATTTATAAATAGTGTTCGCCTGTGTGGTCATAAAATAAATTTGTTCTCTAATAAACAATTTATAAAAATTATATTTTGGTCTCTTTCCCCCCCCCCCCCCTTGGAATGTCAAAATCCCTACAACGCCCACTTTAACTCCCTCGATTGGGAACGCCTGCTGTTAGCAAATAGCTACAGGCCAAACCACTTGAGTTCTCTGAATATTTCAACACTTCCTGTTTGCACTGAGCTCAGCCTTTTAGGGCAAGTTACCTCCTAAAGGCATTGAAATTTTCTAGTTCCTGTCGGCACCGCCAGAGGAAATGAAGGCGGGAAAAAGCCCCACCGCTTGATGACTGTTGAAAGTGCCCTGTAGTGAGCGTAATAATATTTATATTGAACACAAAAGACAAACGTCATATCTTCTTGTACAAAATAAGACACCCATCTGAGCCTTCCCTTGAATACTCCGCTCACTACCATTTACGGACAGACAGAAATATACAGGTTTCTGCTTGTTACTGAAACACACAAGTATATATATATAATTATGCGTTATGCTCAGTGTCGGGCCCCGCACAGGTGGCAAGAAGAGGGAAAAAAAAAAACACCCGCGGTGTTGCCATTAAAGGGTGTTTGTTTTTGTTGGCCCAAAGGACGAAAAGTATGGCAATTTGTATTGGTAACTGCGAATGTTGAAGCAGGAGTGTTGAGTAACAACAGTCTAGATCAGAACTACTACTTGCAACTAGTATAGCGTGTGTGTGTGTGTGGATGGGGTGGTAAATGCGTGTGTGTGGGTGTTGCATGCGTGCGTGAGGCTGTGTGCGTGCTTTGAGTGCGGTGTGGCTGGTTCCTGTGGGGATTTAGGTGGTTTGGTGTCGTGAAGGCGGCGAGGGGCAGAGGGCAATTCATCCTCCAGAAATGTTAGGTCCTATAGCTGTGTATATAATGCTCCAAATAAGAACTGATGTACCTGAAATGTTCACGTTTGTAATATTTTCTGTATACTAAAGATCATAACACTAGCTACCACAACCTAACCTATCCTTGGCCTAAATATGCCATCCTCTCTCTAAGCCCCTAGGGCTAATTTATTATACACATTTACTAAACTGGTCTAGCAAACGTAAGATACGGGTCTTGCATTTCCGCTGACTCTCTGCAAAATGGATTTTTTGTCGTCTCCGTTATCTTGAGGTTATCTTGAGATGATTTCGGGGCTTTAGTGTCCTCGTGGCCCGGTCCTCGACCAGGCCTCCACCCCCAGGAAGCAGCCCGTGACAGCTGACTAATACCCAGGTACCTATTTTACTGCTAGGTAACAGGGGGCATAGGGTTAAAGAAACTCTGCCCATTGTACCTTTAGCGACTGTTGGTACAAGATATTTGAATGGATATGTTGAGTTTGGGTTTTGTTTACCCAGGCGATAGTGGAGGTAACAGATAACAACAGGTAACAGATAGCAACAACAGGTAACAGATAGCAACAGGTAGGTAACAGATAGTGAACAACGGGTAGCTGTTGTTCCTTGCCAGTAGCCCCCCCCCCCGGGTATGGCACTACCCCAACTTGCCATAAACGGTAAATTTCACTCGCCAAACGTGGCCTTATTACAAGGTCGAGGTCAAGCAGTGATGTATTTAGTCATTTAGAGAGAGAGTTTGAGGATTAAGTCATAAATTTGAAGCTTAATGTCTATAAACACGAGAGATGTGGTCTTGAGATTACTGGGTATCTTTAGCTCTCTGTTGGTCAGTTTGTAGATTACTAAACTAATATAAACTCGTTGTTGGGTATTTATAACTTAGATCATATATTGCTGTGAGTTACGAAGCAATGCAGAGGTAAGGTGATTATCACGAGAGAGCACTAAGCCATTACGACTATGCAGCACCTGGAAGGAATACGAGGATAAAGGATTTAGATCAGGACGAAGGAATGGAATGGTGCCCAACCACTCGGAAGGTCGGGAATTGAACTTTACTCTGCGAGACTGCTGCTCTACCGTCCACGGCAAGTGGTAGCGGAAAAAGACTTTTGATTGTTGCCGTCGGAGGTGGCTAGTTTGTGCACCCCATACTCATCCTGTGAGCGGTAGCGCAAAAAGCATCACAGAGGGGCACAAAAGGTCTTTATCAGACCTCAACGGAGATTATTACATAAACAATTTCATCTATCCTTCACCCCTTCTAATTACAATGTCGGCAAGTTAGAGAACACACAGAAATCACAATAGCATGATGCATCAAATGAACAAATCCACAAGGGCCGTGACGAGGATCCTCGTCACGGCCCTTGGGGATTTGTTCAAGTTAGAGAATGTTGTATTTAAAGAGTGGAAGAGAGAGATGACACACATCCGCGGGGTGGCGCTTGACGGCTGCCTGGTAAAGTTCTGTATATTACTTCTCTCTTAATTCCATGTTATAAAGTACAGGGGAGGCTCTGGGTGTGGGGGCGTCGCGTGACAGTCAACACGCCAACACACACTTGATATAAAGTGTCTTAATTTCCAATTCAGGTTTGGAAATTCTAACTGTACTAATTCTAAATGTACTAAATTAATTCTAAATGTACACAGTCGGCCACAAGAGAGAATTTCAGTCTCTCTCGGGGGACAGGCAGCCTGTGTACATGTATACTTTAGGGGGGACGTTCGTGCAATCCTAAAGTCGAACTCCGATTAATGCAAGGAAACATTCCAATGGAGTTACGAATTTTGTCCTAGTTCAGCTGCGTGTGTGAATTGGGAACACTATTACTTTTATCTGACCAATCAGAATGCAGGAAGCATTGTGCCTCTCAACCCTTGGCCAACCATATTGTCGGTTCACTTAGAGAACTGATCACTTGCGTACATTTACTCTCTGCCGACTCTGGTAAACCAAACCACAATTTCCGACTTCATAAGAGTCGCAAAAGTTACCGATCCTTACTGAGAGTGGGAGATGGGGACCTACCCCCGACCCCCTTAAGTGACGTGGCTCTCACAAGTAGGCAGAATAGTATATTAAGACAAAGTAAAAGACGTGTATACAAGTTCACATATTCTTATTTTTTAAGAGTCATTCTTAAGAATCAACGACATTACTGATAATCGTTCCTAGAGAATGTAGCCATGTCACGGAGCCCCCATCTTCCCCTCAAAAAAGACAATGCAAATTAAAAATGTATACAAGTTTAGAGAAGGGTTTGACCCCCTGTCTCCCCCTTTTCTCCCCTTCTCTTGTGACTGAGAGCTGAGCCTAACCGGTAGAAGTGAGGGGAGAGATGTCTAGAAGGAACACACTTGAGGAACAGACGTATAAGAGTTTACTTAAGTCACGTAGTTTCTGGCTCTCCATAAATTATGTACGTGTATAAATATAGTTAAGAGTCCTCCCTTGTTATTTGCTTGTCCGGGATATATAGTAGGATATAAATGTATTAAAGTTGTTGTAATAGGAGGGTACACAGTCCCTGTAAATGTTGCATTGTTTCTGAACCCAACCACTTGGGCTGGACGGTAGAGGGACGGTCTCGCTTAATGCAGGTCAGCGTTCAATCCCCAACCGTCCAAGTGGTTGGGCACCATTCCTTTCTTCCCGTCCCATCCCAAATCCTTATCCGGACCCCTTCCAAGTGCTATATAGTCGTAATGGCTTGGCGCTTTTTCCCAATAGTTCCCTTCAACCCATTTTACAACCAGTCACGTCTCGACTCCACTCTCAACTCTTTAGGCTCTCACTAACCCACAAAATAGATACTTTTAAACAAATGTTTTATTTTTTTTTTGCACGATGAACCGAATGTAATAAAGATAAGGTTCTGGACCGTGACTAGTCAAGCATGTGTGTTCCTGTGAACACACACACACACACACACACACACACACACACACAATCTTACCTTCATCATGGCGGCTTACGCGTGTATTCATTAAACAGTTTACGAGCTGGGCACCGCTGCGAGATGGTTCTCGACCCAAGGTTGTTATTGTCATAGACAACCTCGTAACGCTTCGAAGCAAATAATGTTAAATAAATACAAACAAAGCAAGCGTGATGGAGACGATGTACAGGCTTCGTAAGTGGACACGTACATTCTTGATGAATCCCGAGGTGTGAGGTCTACACAGACCGTGCCCGGTGGTCCCCCTGTGTTACTGGAGCCTTGGGGTACACAAGGACGGTGATGGTGACCTACTCTGGTCACCTCTACTGTGGGACACCTCCGGGGGTCGGTTCCTGTAGCCTGGACAGTCTTGAGAGCTGCTCTTAGTGAGGACACTGCTGCTCGTAAGGTAGATATATTTGTCCTGTCGTTAATATCTGTGAATATGGCTCATGGGACAGCACTTGGTGGTGAACCTTGAGTTGGGACATGTCCCCTTGAAGAGGACATCACGTCCCCCTCTTGAAGAGGACATCATGGTCCCCCCCTTGAAGAGGACATCATGGTCCCCCCTTGAAGAGGACATCATGGTCCCCCCTTGAAGAGGACATCATGGTCCCCCCTTGAAGAAGACATCATGGTCCCCCCCCCTTGAAGAGGACATCATGGTCCCCCCCCCTTGAAGAGGACATCACGTCCCCCCCTTGAAGAGGACATCACGTCCCCCCCTTGAAGAGGACATCACGTCCCCCCCTTGAAGAGGACATCACGTCCCCCCCTTGAAGAGGACATCACGTCCCCCCCTTGAAGAGGACATCACGTCCCCCCCTTGAAGAGGACATCACGTCCCCCCCTTGAAGAGGACATCACGTCCCCCCCTTGAAGAGGACATCACGTCCCCTTGAAGAGGACATCACGTCCCCTTGAAGAGGACATCACGTCCCCCCCTTGAAGAGGACATCACGTCCCCCCCTTGAAGAGGACATCACGTCCCCCCCTTGAAGAGGACATCACGTCCCCTTGAAGAGGACATCACGTCCTTCTTGAAGAGGACATCACGTCCTTCTTGAAGAGGACATCACGTCCTTCTTGAAGAGGACATCACGTCCTTCTTGAAGAGGACATCACGTCCTTCTTGAAGAGGACATCACGTCCTTCTTGAAGAGGACATCACGTCCTTCTTGAAGAGGACATCACGTCCTTCTTGAAGAGGACATCACGTCCTTCTTGAAGAGGACATCACGTCCTTCTTGAAGAGGACATCACGTCCTTCTTGAAGAGGACATCACGTCCTTCTTGAAGAGGACATCACGTCCTTCTTGAAGAGGACATCACGTCCTTCTTGAAGAGGACATGTCTGATAGGGAGACCACTTGAGCCTGGCAACTGAGGGGGAGGAAGGAAGGGGGGGATATGACTGGTAGTCTCACCCTTCAGCATTAATGAATGCCTCGAGTGACCTCTGGAAATTACACCTGCGACTTGACCATAAACTACGCGGGAATGGTTGGCAATTTCGCACACGAGAAGCTTCGGGTAGTTGTGGCAGTATTGGTGGCTCTGGTTGGTCTCCCAGGGCCACCTGTAACGAGCCCTGGAACACGGCTCACTAGTGTAATTTGCACAGCCCGTCCTCAGACCATTACAGTGAGAAACCACACCCCCTCGTTCCCCCTCAAACCTCCTGGATAGTTGTCTGGATATTTGTGATGGTCTGAAAGCACATCACGGTTCCAGTAATAGTCTTGATGTAAACTGGCAAATGAACTTTTGTCATAAACTAAGATTATTCTCAAGTTATAACTTTAGAATATTAGAAATCGTGGGTTTAAAATGTGTGTTTTTGATAATTACCTTGCCTTAAAATGTGTGTGTGTTTTTTAAAACGTTTTCTTTTAATTCTTTTTTTTTTTTAAACGGAATTCGCGGGCACACTGAAACAGTTTTCGAATTTTCTATTTTCGCATTATCGCCAATAATACATTGTCTTATCGTAACCAAATGTAAAGAAACATATCCTAACCGAACCTTACCCGAACCATGGGTAGAGTAGATAATAGCACAAATTATTTAGTTGTTCCCAGTCCATTTCCTTGAGGGGAGATCTCCTCCCAGAGGACAGGTTAATTAGCATCACCTACGTAGACTCACGCACCTGTAAGTCAGGGGAACAAGCTTTCCAAGGCGTTTGATACGTAAGGAATTAGCGTTTCCCGGTAAATATGACCTCTAGTGATCTTATCTTGAAATGATTTCGAGGCTTTTTAGTGTCCTCGACCAGGCCTCTACCCCCAGGAAGCAGCCCGTGACAGCTGACTAACACCCAGGTACCTATTTTACTGCTAGATAACAGTTAATAGTTGATGTGAAGGGAACAGAGTTCATTTGGAGTCATTAACTCACTGTTCAAGTTACTGAGGGAACGGTTGTTTACCGGGCCCCATGGTGGTGGGACCAGGGGGGGCCGCAACCCCCTTCCCCTCCCCTGATCTACGAGCTTCTAGATGGGACTTTCCAGAACTTCCCGGACAGACGTAACTGAAAGCTATATACTGTGTTACCCTGATGGACGTGCGGCTGACTGCCTCCAGGATTCCTTCAGTGTTATTTAATTTGTTGTTGTGAGAAAGGGAATGAATATGCGGGTGGTTGATAAACACTTGTGATGCAGGATAGACGTTGTCGGCCACTGTTGCCCTACACACAGATCTCTCGCCCGATGTTGTCTCCTTTTGACGTCTAGGAATTAACGAGACGAGGCCAGAGGACAAGACACCGTTAGTGTAGCGACTTGATTTACAATTCGAATTTGCCGTTATTGAAATGGCTGTCGAAATTAATATCTGTAACGAGACAAAATACATAGTTGTTCCTCGGGGAAACTGCAGGAGGACTATTGGTCCGTTCGAAGCGGCTCCCATTAATATCCACCCAAACTCTATTAATTAATGTCTAACCTACCGTTGGTCTCGGCCTTCCAGGTATGTTAGGCTCCGGTAATTTAATTTCATGAACAAACTTGTACATATATATGTGTGCGCGTGTGTAATGTATATATGGTGGTATGTATTCTAGTCACCACATACAGGAAACCAACTAACCAGCGAGGGTCTGAGGAGAGACAGGATTAAATAACAAAATACAATCTAGGTGGAGACGGCGAAAGGGGGGTGGGTGGGGTGGGGGGCGGGGCTCGAACCCGCGTCAATAAAGGCGAGAGTGGTGAACGTGTCGTGCATGCTGGCGAGAGTAGGAGCTCCTTAAGAGTTGTGGGAGCCCACTGTGGGAGTAGGTGGCGTGGGTGCCCACTGTGGGTGGCGTGGGTGCCCACTGTGGGAGTAGGTGCCGTGGGTGCCCACTGTGGGGGAGTAGGTGGCGTGGGTGTCCCACTGTGGGGGAGTAGGTGGCGTGGGTGTCCACTGTGGGAGTAGGTGGCGTGGGTGTCCACTGTGGGAGTAGGTGGCGTGGGTGTCCACTGTGGGAGTAGGTGCCGTGGGTGTCCACTGTGGGAGTAGGTGCCGTGGGTGCCCACTGTGGGGGAGTAGGTGCCGTGGGTGCCCACTGTGGGGGAGTAGGTGCCGTGGGTGCCCACTGTGGGGGAGTAGGTGGCGTGGGTGTCCACTGTGGGAGTAGGTGGCGTGGGTGCCCACTGTGGGAGTAGGTGGCGTGGGTGCCCACTGTGGGAGTAGGTGCCGTGGGTGCCCACTGTGGGAGTAGGTGCCGTGGGTGCCCACTGTGGGGGAGTAGGTGGCGTGGGTGTCCCACTGTGGGAGTAGGTGCCGTGGGTGCCCACTGTGGGTGAGTAGGTGGCGTGGGTGTCCCACTGTGGGGGAGTAGGTGGCGTGGGTGTCCACTGTGGGGGAGTAGGTGGCGTGGGTGCCCACTGTGGGGGAGTAGGTGGCGTGGGTGCCCACTGTGGGTGAGTAGGTGGCGTGGGTGTCCCACTGTGGGGGAGTAGGTGGCGTGGGTGTCCACTGTGGGGGAGTAGGTGGCGTGGGTGTCCACTGTGGGGGAGTAGGTGGCGTGGGTGCCCACTGTGGGGGAGTAGGTGCCGTGGGTGCCCACTGTGGGAGTAGGTGCCGTGGGTGCCCACTGTGGGAGTAGGTGCCGTGGGTGCCCACTGTGGGAGTAGGTGCCGTGGGTGCCCACTGTGGGAGTAGGTGCCGTGGGTGCCCACTGTGGGAGTAGGTGGCGTGGGAGCCCACTGTGGGAGTAGGTGCCGTGGGTGCCCACTGTGGGAGTAGGTGCCGTGGGTGCCCACTGTGGGAGTAGGTGCCGTGGGTGTCCCACTGTGGGAGTAGGTGCCGTGGGTGCCCACTGTGGGAGTAGGTGCCGTGGGTGTCCCACTGTGGGAGTAGGTGCCGTGGGTGTGGAAGGAACCTGTTCTTAATAACGTGTAATTGTGTGCATTAGAACAATGGGAGATGCTCCAATGGAAACCGCTGTAATATAATGGGCGCTGTTGGTGGCTTTAATTGTTTGGGGGGACGGTATTGATGGACCTTAATGGGGGGGGGGAACGCTGTTTACAGTTATAATGGGTGAATGGGGGATGATATTTAAAGGGAACCACGCTTGCAGCAGTGTGTTGGGGAGTTTGCTTTAAAGATGACTGTGTTTGTTTAAAAGTAATATTTGCTTTGGTTTTAATTAGCTTGATAATGTATTTTATTTATTTATTATTATTTTAATTTTATTATTTATTATTTTATTTATTTTATTTTAATTTATTTTAATTCGTTATATAGATTACGGTGTATAATTTTTTGTTAATTTGGGACTGCATTAATTTGACAATGTTATTACCTGCAGTGTTTCCGAAATGTTTATAGCTCAGAATTTGTATTATAAATATTGTTTTGTTGATTTAACAAATTCACATTTGGATACACAGATTCCTGGGGAACTGGGGGGGGGGGTATTCAAGGGAAGGGGGGGGGGTGGCGGGGGGTATTCAAGGGAAGGGGTGGGGTGGCGGGGGGTATTCAAGGGAAGGGGTGGGGTGGCGGGGGGTATTCAAGGGAAGGGGTGGGGTGGCGGGGGGTATTCAAGGGAAGGGGTGGGGTGGCGGGGGGTATTCAAGGGAAGGGGGGGGGGTGGCGGGGGTTTTTCCGGGGAAGGGGGTGTGTTAATTATGGCTTGATGCCAGAGCCATTACTGCATTAACTTCATTAAAATATCTCGCATAAAATTATACAATTTGCGTACCATGGTATGCACAATTGGTTGAATACGTCGCTTATTCTATAATGTGGCAGTAGTGATAAGTATGCAAATCTTCCCCTTCTGAATCCAATAGTATTTTCATGAAGATCGGACAAAAAAGTTAATTTGCCATAAGGCTGTTACTTGCGTGTTGCCTTGCACTATTATGCAAGAATTCTTATTGATTAATTCTATGCAGATTTGATGTTAACTCTCGAGATGTATTTTTAGTTAATAGTTTAAGAGGGAAGGGAGGGGGAGGCATGGGAGTGACTATGGGCATAGGGGGGGTTTGGGATGATTGTATGGGATGATTGACTTCCCAAATGTGTCGTAGACTGTCACGGCGAGAAATGGGGTGAAGGGGGGGGGGGGGTTGGAAGAAGTGGTTTATTTAACAATATGCAATTGACGGTTGTCTCTCTTAAGAACATGTGAAGAATGAAGACGACAAAAGTCCTTATTTTATATTCTATTCACCTGGGATGTATGGGTTTCGAACCGGGGACCCCCACGCGTGTGAGGCCGAAGCTCTATTGGCTGGGCTATTTGAGTTGTCTTAATAAGAAAAGTTCCCAGAAGCAGCAGCATCCTGCTGTCAAACTGAAATTATCGCCATTCCCCAAGACTACCACTGAAGCCTCGAGGAATCACTGGCCCCACGTCATATAAATTGTCATCCAAACTTCCGTGGAAATAAACACTCCTGGAAGTGTGGATGACAATTTATCCTCATTGTATACCAATGCCAACATGTTAGTATACATGCCTAGCCTACAGGTGAAATAATAAGTTACCCAATGTCTCTCGTCTTGCTCACGAACGTACCATAAACAGTCAACTGGTTTTCCAAACCAGTCTTTACCAGGTGTGTGCGAGACCCGGATATATATATAGTATATATATAATATATACTATGTACAGTATATAATATATACTATATATATAATATATAATATATACTATGTACAGTATATAATATATACTATATATATAATATATAATATATACTATGTATATAATATACATATAATATATACTATGTATAGTATACATAGTATACTATACTATAGTATACATAGTATACTATACATATATATACTATGTAATATATACTAATATATATATTATATTATATATAATATAATATATAATATAATATATAATATATACTATGTACTATGTACATAGTACAGCCTACTATGCAAGGCCAGATTTGCCTAATAAGCCAAGTTTTCCTGAATTAATATATTTTCTCTAATTTTTTTCTTATGAAATGATAAAGCTACCCATTTCATTATGTATGAGGTCAATTTTTTTTTATTTGAGTTAAAATTAACGGAGATATATGACCGAACCTAACCAACCCTACCTAACCTAACCTAACCTATCTTCATAGGTTAGGTAGCCGAAAAAGTTAGGTTAGGTTGGTTAGGTAGTCGAAAAACAATTAATTCATGAAAACTTGGCTTATTAGGCAAATCGGGCCTTGCATAGTAGGCAGAAAAGTGTGTTCTGGCTACTAGGTACGACATAATATATATATATATATATATATATATATATATATATATATATATATATATATATATATATATATATTACTGCACGGAATTGTAAAGTTTTGCTCATTGCTGCTATAAATAAAATATACACAATGGGAGGAAAAGAGGCGTATCCCCTACTGCACTATTCGGCATCAGGGGAAGGTGGCGCCCCCTTGCAAGACTACCACGTGGGCCTCTGCTTTATTGGCTTCTACCACCCACATCTAATTTATATTTTTAAACTTGGCTTCTCCAGATTGGTTGCGAAAGAGTCGCAGGATGTAGTGTGTGTCCTCGGAGACCAAGACATAAGTTTCCTGTGTGTTGTCACACTGAGGCGCGCAGGAGGAGGAGGCAGCTGAGAACTCTTGCGGTCTCGTGTTTCAAAGAATCCGGATTCCTGTAAAAACCCATTGGTAGTTGTACCCCAGAGATCAAGGGAGTCGCGCAACACCGGGGGCGAAGTTTTTGGTAATGACATAGTTCTCCTGTTGTTGTTTATAGATTCAGCTACTGGGAACAAGTTCCAAGTTGCACGGGCTATAGTGAGCCCGTAACTTACCTGGCACAGGAGCGGTTCAAATAACAAGGGCTATGGTGAGCCCGTAGTGGACTTGCTTAGCACAGGAGCGGTGCCGTCTGGTCTGGAACATAGTTCTCTGTGCCTTTATGTTCTTGACCGATTCCAACAGGAAGGTGAGAATTGTGGAGTGTTTAGGAAGTTGTTGGTGGGTGTGCTGGACACACCCGGCTGTGGTGTGGCTCTTAATATCATTGACTTTACTGTGCATTGAATCCCAGCCCCTGGGCTTTGGCAGAGCAGCCGTGCTGATTGGACCTGTCAACTTCTGCTTGCATTGGGGGCAACAAGGCAGAGAATAGATACACTTGCATGTAGTATGTTGACCAGACCACACACTAGAAGGTGAAGGGACGACGACGTTTCGGTCCGTCCTGGACCATTCTCAAGTCACATTCGACTTGAGAATGGGTCCAGGACGGACCGAAACGTCGTCGTCCCTTCACCTTCTAGTGTGTGGTCTGGTCAACATACTTTAGCCACGTTATTGTGACTCATCGCCTGCATGTAGTATATAGATATACATACCGATATAGTACATACATATATAGTAATAAATATACTACAGTATATGGAAAAGTTGCTGTTTGAGACGGGTGCTTGTTGCTGACTTAGGTCTGTAATAGACCATGACCTAGGTGATGCGTCAGGCTTTGGTCTGCCAAAGAATCGGGTCTGGCGAGAATTGTGACGGGTTGCAGAGTTGTAATGGTGATGGATGGTTTTCCCCTCTACCTCATCACCCTTCCCACCCCCCACCCCCTCCCAGCTCCCCACAGAGCCTCGACTTCTGGGAACATAATCAATAGTGCACCTGTTGAATGAAAATCCTAGTCACTCTCCCCATCTACCCTCTCTGCGCTCCACCGCAGTCAACCTTGGGGGGTTCCACTTACGCCTCCCGCATGGGGATTGTGGGGGGAACTCCTCGCTCAAAGTGGGGGGGGGGGAGAGAGAGGAGGGGGAGGTGGGGAGAATTTAGGGGAAGATCTTCTGCCCACTCAACCCATGCTTCTCAGCACACGCCATTGTTGGCAGAGTGGTGAACCACGGCCCGGCAGCCTGGATCCTTACTTTATTGCCGAAATGACGAGGGAAAAATGTAAGAGATTAGAAGGTATTGTCTGGTATTTTTCCGAGGAAATAGCGTATTGCTCGAGGCTTCAGAAAAGCGGTGGAAGGTGGCTCGCCACTAATCCTGGGATGGGGGGGGTGTGGGGGCGTTGCTGGAGGCAGGAGTGGGGGGGTAGATAGGGTCTGGCTAGACCTGGGACCGGGATAGGGGTGGTGGTAGGGTCGGGCTTTGGCTGGAATGATGAGAAAATTGTGGCTAGGTGTGTTGTGTTTGTGTGTATACATTTTAATAATAATAATAATTTGTCGAGGCGTTGATGACGAGACGTCTACTATATTTAGTAGTTGTCTACTATATTTAAGATAATAAGAATGAAGGTAACTGCAGAAGGCCTATTGGCCCATACGAGGCAGCTCCTGTTTATAACCACCCATTATAATTCATATTTATGTCTAACCTTCGCTTGAAACAATCAAGGGATCCTATTTCTACCATGTTACGCGATAATTGCTTGCACAAAACAACAACCCTGTTACTGAACCAGTATTTACACAGGATTTCCTAAATCTAAATTTCTCCAATTTATACCAATTGTTTTGTGTTGTCTACCTAAGAAAAGGTAACTGCAGAAGGCCTATTGGCCCATACGAGGCAGCTCCTATTTATAACCACTCATATACATGTCCAACCCACGTTTGAAACAATCGAGGGACCCCCACCTCCACCACGTTAAGCGGTAATTTATTCCACAAATCAACAACCCTGTTATCGAACCAGTATTTATCCAAGTCATTCCTAAATCTAAACTTATTCAATTTATACCCATTGTTTCGTGTTCTGTCTTATGTTGATACTTTTAATACCCTATCAATAGCCCCCTTGTTATGTCCATTCATCCACTTGTAAACTTCTATCATGTCACCCCTAACTCTTCACCTTTCCAGTGAATGCTATTTAAGCTTTGTTAATGTTTCTTCATATTCAACAACCCTGTTACCGAACCAGTATTTACTCAAGTCTTTCCTAAATCTAAACTTATCCAATTTATACCCATTGTTTCGTATTCCTTCGTGTTGATACTTTGAATACCCTATTAATATCCCCTTTGTTATGTCGTCTTAATAATAATATTAGTAATATTATTAATCTTAATGATAATAACTCCCAGATCCCTTTCGCAATCCGACTTCGCAATCTCAATACCATCTAGCTCGTATCTTTTTTATTTATATATGCATATATTTATGTATCTTGTAACTCTATCATCATTACCCAGTCTCAAAACCTTACATTTGTCAGCATTAAACTGCATTTGCCTTATCTTTTGACCATTTCAACATGGACATCATATGAGAGTGGGATTGGGTGGTTATAAATAGGAGCTGCCTCGTATGGGCCAATAGGCCTTCTGCAGTTACCTTTGTTCTTATGTTCAAAACTCTTTGACTATTTCAAAACATTTAAAATATTAAAAATTATTAGTCAGAGTGCCTGTCGTGGAAGTTTGCTAATGTGGCACCAATTTTCATGAAAGTAGAGAAAGATTAGCGGGTTGGACAAGTATATGAGTGGGATTAGGTGGTTATTGATAGGAGCTGCCTCGTATGGGCCAATAGGCCTTCTGCAGTTACCTTTGTTCTTATCATGCGCGTCCAATTAGCCTAACGGCCAATATGCAATATATCCACGTCTCTTGTGGAAAAGTTGCTTGAATCGATAATTGCAAATACCATTCGTCTTCATCTTGAAAAACATGGTGTAATAAATTATTCACAACATGGTTTTCATTTTATATGAAGAAAGATTTAACTAAGATTAAATTGTAAATTTAAATTGATTTTCAAGCTTGGGTTGGACATGTATATGAGTGGGATTGGGTTATAGATAGGAGCTGCCTCGTATGGGCCAATAGGCCTTCTGCAGTTACCTTTGTTCTTATGTTCTTAAGATAGAACACGAAACAATGGGTATAAATTGGATTAGTTTAGATTTAGGAACGATCTGGGTAAATACTGGTTGTTACACAGGGTTATTGTGACATATATATATATATATATATATATATATATATATATATATATATATATAATTAGCCGAAAACGCGTTAAGCATTCTCTATTTTTCACATGTGGTTATTTTGCATAATATACATATATATATATATAAATGTATATTATATATAATATATACAATATATAAATAATAAATAAAAAAAAATTAAATATATAAATAAAATTGGGTGGATATAAATAGCTGTCTCGTATGGGCCAATAGGCCTTCTGCAGTTACTCATTCATACACGTACACCTTAGGGTACATCTCACCACCTTAGGGTGGTGAGATGAGGTGTATGTGCAGCCAATACCTATATATATCCTCTATCTGGAATTGCAAGTTCACTCTTCTCTCGTTGTGTGAGAACACTCCGTGAGGTGTAAGTGAAGCCATTACTCCGTGAGGTGTAAGCGCAGCCATTACCTATATAAATCCTGTATCTGGATTTGCAAGTTCACTCTTCCTCTGTCGGTGTGAGAGAGAATTGTGAGAGAACACTCTGTAACAATGGAATCTCTACACATTTTTACAGTAACTGAAGAGGGTTCTTTGTCGAAATTGCATTCATTCCTCATGGCTGCGTCCAAGATAAAACCTTCAAGAGTTTCGGCTATTCAAATTTTGGAAGCTATGGAAATATCAGAACACCATCTGAATGTCACACACGGGTCTGATTCAAAGACGCTCGCAGCCAGCACATCCCAGCTTGGAATATTTTGGGCACTAACTCTGGCCTCGTGTTTGAAAACGAAGATTATCCTGCAAGATCGATGGGAAGGTGTGCTGTGGAAAATGATTGAATTAGCTAAGCACTGGCTTCCTCGAAACGTTGATTCTAGTAAAATGAAATCTATCTTGAAACCCTGGATCCTCTCCATGTTCACCGACCGTCATCTGTGCCCCAATCCGTACCTGCGTCTGGAGATGCTTCGCTTTATTGGCATGTGGCCGGAGACATATCTTCAGGACGCTACATCAGGGAGGCGGGCTGCCGCAGGCCTGGTGGCCACAAGCCCACACTTGGAACTGGATCACCTTTTGGGCGTCGACTCACAGATGACGCTCTTCTACCCGCTCATTAAGGTGTTGCACAGCCTTAGTAAATACGGTCATATGAATGATGTTGCCACCGCAGCCATGAGTCAAATGAGGAGTCTGAGGGTGGGACCTGAAGCAGCATTCTACAATCGTCTACTGCAGCTTTTGAAAGAAAAGGCAGAGGCTACTGTGGCAAAGTATCATTCCGGCACATTTAACACCATGCTGACTCTCAATGTGTGTAGCAATATCCTGCGACTTTTCAAGTTGATGGTCTTACCACCCTCCACAGCGGTGTATGGGGTTCCTGGTCTAGCCGAGGCAGCTGCTTTGTCCCTGGTTTCAATCACGTCTTCTATCGTTCCATTAGTCTCGAAATCACAAAATCAGAATGAAAGAAGTCTGTGGATCGTATCTTATTTGGATAATATTTACAAGACCATATCGGAACAGGATAAATTTAGATTGATATCTCTGGTTCTGCAACGTGACCACGCAGAGTTTCTGGCTTCTCTACAAGAGCAGGGAACAGATTCCAGGTTCTCCTTTCATCACTTCCCAACTCCGCGTGAGGAGTCGACAGAAGAGTGCCCGGAGGAGTTCGTGGACGCCTTGACGCAGGCGGTGATGGAGGCCCCGGTGCTGCTACATTCCTCCAAGATGGTGGTGGACGCCTCGACGCTGCTGCTCCTGCTGTTGGAGTCTCACGTCGACCCCTTCACGCGATGCCCTCTGGACCCCGGCTCCTATAGTCGCCTCCCCGACCTCCAGGCTGACATTCGTGCCTGGAGGAACGAATGTTACTCCAACATTGAAGATGCTTACAGCGAAGTGGAGGAAGAGGAAAGTAATATTGCTGTGGACGAGGTCAACAATGACAGTAATATTGGTGATTGTAATATGAGTATTGATTATGGCGACGATGACAGTGACACCAGTTTTGAAGAAGTTGTCGAGATCGGATATGAAGACGTAGAAGATGTTTGTGAACTTTGTAACCTGTATTATTCCTTCTAATCAAGCTGTTTCATGGTGTCCAGACGTCCCGTAGACTCCTTCATATTTGCATCAATCTCACATGGGAAAATTAGATGCATAATGTGATCTGATGTTGTGATCAATTGTTATGTATAATTTTAATAAAATCTACAAAATAAAAAAAATACGTTTATCTCGCCTATCATAATGTTAATATTATATAAAAAGGAAGGTGGAGGGAGCCGGTGCCGATTGCACGGTGGATCTAGCACCGATCCTCTGTGCAAGAGCCAGAGTCTAAAACCTGTGCCGGTATGTACATTATTGCCGTCACACACACGCGTATCATATACCTTGGAAGAGATATACCGAAAATAAAATATTGATTTATATGTTTTGTTTCTTTATTTTGTTTCAGTAACAATAGTAGAGGTGCATAATTTTGTTAATTTTTGTTAATAATAACTATTCGTTCTTCCTAATTGTCTGATATCCTGAGTCAAACCTCAGGATATCTGAGGCCCCCTTCCTCTCGTTTTCTGACTTACCAGCTCCTATACCTCCTCCCAGAGTGAATAGGTAACAGAAAATCATTCTCTTAAGAACATTAGCATTCCAATGAATTTAAATGATATTTTCATTAAAAAATTGGTTCTCTTCATATTTAATTAGTCCTCGCCTGAATCGTGGAGAGGAGTTATATATAGTTTATATAGTTGTATATATAGTTTTCTTTGGTGGTTTGTCTTCTGGTATTGTGTGGGGTTTGGGTGTGTTACGAGCGGGGTGAGATTAGTCTAGCTGTAATTGCAAGCATCAGTCCTCATTAAGTAATTAAGCTTCTCATACCGTTGTGGGGCTTGCTATGTTGACTCATTTTCATTTTTTAGTAGAGCTAATAAAAATAATAACTTGCGTTCTCAAGTTTGTTGGTTGAGGAGTGATTTTGTTGCTATGCAATTCGCCTAAGTAACCAGGTAATGTGGAATAATTATGCGTTTAGCATGTCAGGTATTTTTGCATGTAATCATGATTTTGGCATTTAGTATAATCAGCCTAAACTCTTTGTATGTCTGTGTAATTATAAATACACAGACTCTTCTGTGTATTTATAATTACGAAGATTACGATCCTTCTTGGGATTGGAACTACTAGGAGAAAACTCGAAGCCATTACGACTATTGCACTTTGAAGGGATAAGGATATAGATCTTGGACGGTTGGGGCTTGAACGTCGCTCTACCTTCCCAAATGGTTGGGAATTCTCTCAGAAGCGTCTTGGGAGAGAATTATTGGTCGTGCCTTAATGTGTCGTGATCATGTCTCCTCTGCTTCTCATCATCGTTGAAACCATACCATCACCAGGTATGGTTTCAACGTCTATCCTCTTAATTCACTGTACAGTTTCTCGTGACAGTCTTGTTGCTGTACTTGCTCAATTTTGATTTTGTATTCCGCGGGGTCCACGCCAGTGCTGAAAAACAAAGGATAAAGATATTATCCCAAGAGGTGGCACGGGCATGAATATCCCGTAAGGGTCGAGCTAGCCCGATCATTACTCTTGTACTCCTCTTCTTTACTCATGTACTACTGTTACCCCCTTATCCCTTATGCTTTCCTATACCGTCCCATGGTGTTGACCTGCACTATACTCTCAAATCTTACCTTCCTCGGGTCTCATTCCTCTCGTAACCCCTGCTCCCTTCTCTTCCCCCCTAATAGCTTTCTCCCACATTCTAATGGCCCTCCCCCCCCCGTCCTCCTAGGTAATGATGCTCCTACTCCCCCCCCCCCTCACACCACCGCCAACACCTGTGCATGACGATGGAGAATATTACTGGTGCGTCAGGCAAGAGTGTCATAAATTAATGCGTTCGTTGCCTGGACCTGGTGCGTCGTTCCACGCACGCAGGCCTCCGTGGTGTTTCATGTTCCAATGATGGTGACTGCGCTTCTGCCATCATGATGCAGCGGCTTCTACTGTGGTTAGGCAAGGCGTCACTCGACCTACCATAATGGTACTTATATCATTGGCTGATCATTGCCGTTTTCAGGTATGTGTTTGATGAGTAGGCTACGGTAGTGGGGTGGGGGGGATGTGCATGGTTGTATGTCTGACGAAGCCTACTCTCTGCAACAGACAGTATAACTCCGTTGCATGTGCCAGTAGACCATTTCCTCCCCTCATCATGGCACTATACTGCCATGGGTCTCCCCTCCCACTGGTGCCGTGTGAAGGTTAAGAGGGGTCAAGGACCCCTCGCGTAAAGAAAGATGGGTCTTATTATAGGTATTTGCAATGTCAGCTGACATAATGCATAACAAAAACGCACCCTACCCGGAATGATATCTTTGTTGCAAGAACGCGATAACGTTGCAGATACGTTGTGTGAGCTTGTGTTGCATTCCTACGATGGACCGGAAGGTCGTAGTTTTATCTTCTCATTCGTGTTGGAGTGTTTTGTCTTACTCTCTGCGTGACGAGTCATCATTCAGGAAGATGCTTCGATGTTGTCGTGTGGGTCACACTACGCGGCGTCTCGAATTACAGGCAACACATATTGTTTAATAAGGTTTGTAAACCAATGGAACGGTTTATCTAGAGTGATGTTATGTTTACTTAAACATTAATTGGATATTTGCTTCTCTTCAAATTCTTGTCGGTGTGTTTGCTAATCATAAATTTGATTAGCAAACATTTGTCAAGACTCGATTGCCGCGGGGCTGTTTATCTTCAGGTGTGTGTTTGTGTGGTTTAGAATGGTGTTAGGGGATGGTTTGCGGCCCCCCCCCTTTCCCTTAGCCTTGCCGCCAACACCCTTAGCCAGGGTGTTGGCGTTGCCCGCGGCTCCTCTCCCATCTCCCTTCCATTGCGCGCGCTGCATCAGAAGTGTCGTAACAGTGTACTCGGGGGCTACTTGCTGTCACTCGTTGGCACTCTTTACTTAGCTGTGGAAGGGAAGGGGACAGTGCCTGGCGCTTCCCTCAGATCAATGACGACCCCTGGGTACGTCCGCCCCCTCTCCCCCTTCCTCATGTAGCTCTTCCATCCACCCCTTATCCCCCTTACACCCGCCCTATCCCCCGCCCCGCCCCCGGATCGTTTCCCCACTTTAGATCCTATGATGGCAGCAATTACCCCGGCGAGGCTCTGTATGCTTGTGTGGTTGCCAATATTTACTTGTAAACATGTAAGGTTTACGGTCGACTGATCACCCAACTGGTCAGCTGCAGGAGGGCTGCTGACCCATGTCCTATTATTACCTAGCATCGCGCTCCTGCTTGTTATTTCCAAGTTACCGCCACCAACAAGCCAGTTGGCTTGTTTGGTGGCGGTAACTTGTTGAAACTCGTGAATTTTGTTGAATCTAGACTTAAAGATGTTTTGCTTGTCTAAACATACCGTTTACTTCCTCCATCCCTTCCCCCATTTTCTAAATCTCCTATTTTCCCAAAGTTGGTTGGTTCCAGGTGCTGGGAACCTGATTTTCTGGAACCTTGGAAACTTCACTTGATTACTATCTATATCACCATACACTGAATATTTGTCAGCTACACTGGTCTATAATTTAGTGTCTTTGTACGCCTTTTGTAATATAGGGACAAAACAGAAAAATTAAAGGAAATGATAAGGAAAAAGTTTGTCTTTTTCCGAAACTCTGGAAGATTTCTCATCCGAGTTCTATTGCAAACATCAATTGGCGGGTGACAGGGCAGCCATCTATTGCTTCTTTTATTTGAACTCTGAAATGTCTACTAAACAGTTAGATAACTTACCAGTGATAGCATATTTGTTATTATACATTGTTCTTAAGAGTATTTCTTATCTATTTAACAGGAATAGTAATTAAGTATTTTTTTTTAATTCCGATACGCTTTGCGTGTTAGTAACTTTGCAGTAGTGTAAAACCCCCAATATTACTAATAAAACCCCCAATAAAATAAGTACAAAACTATAAGTCTTGTGTTGATAAAACCTTCTGTAAACCGCTGTAACTTCTTTGTTAAAGATCTGACTTCATTTAAAGGAAGATTATATGGAGGAAGATGTTAAACGGTCCTGACCATTCTAACTTCACACACTATCTGCACACGCTCGACATACTAGTGGCTCTCTGTATTGTACTTCACAGTCTCCACTGTTCATGAATTTACTCGCTTAGTAAATAAAGTAAATTTACTTTACTCGCTGTTCATGTAACTAACTCGCATAGATTATAGATTAATTATAGATATAGATTAATTATAGATATAGATTAATTATAGATATAGATTAATTATAGATATAGATTAATTATAGATATAGATTAATTATAGATATAGATTAATTATAGATATAGATTAATTAATCTATAGATTATACGTAGATTAATTACAGATATAATTTGCGGCTTTGGAGGTGCGGCTGCACCCTGCGTGACTGGAGATGTCTCCCGTGTCGGTGACAATATCTCTTGGCGGTATTAATATTCCACGACTTTACAAATTTCCTCTCATTTCCCCTTCTCCCCCTCCGAACTGCACCGTTGCTCCCAGTCACGTCCTGCTCCCCCTCCCTCCTGCTGCTGCCAGGGAGAGATCACTGTGATGGGGGAGACAAAGAGAAGCTGCAAGTCTCGCAGTATTGATTCCCCGGGATATGACGGTGGTAACCGTCTCTTTTGGGAGACTTATGCTCGCTCGTTCCCAGGGTAATAGTGGTGTTGCTGTGGTGTAGATACAGGAAACAGGACCGACAGAGTGTGGTCTTTTTGTGCCAAAAGTCCAAATACAAATTTATCAAAGTTATGAGGATAGGAAGAGGAGTGGGTGTTAAGTGGAGACCCAGGTCTCCACTTCGTATGGAAGAGCTTCCCATACGAGGAGACCTGGGAGCAGGCGTACAGGAGGAATGGGATGGAATTATCAGGGGGGGGAGGGGAGGTGCCAAGCCATTACGACTATATAGCACTTGAAAGGGGTCAGTATAAGGATTTGGGATGGGACGGGGGGGAAAGGAATGGTGCCCAACCACTTGGATGGTCAGGGATTGAACGCCGACCTTCAGGCCAAACTCTTCTGAAGGCTGAGAACAGCCTCGTGGGACCCATTCTTAAATATGCTGCCCCTGCATGAAACCTGTTAACTTAATTTGACCCCCTTAACTGTTTTCCTATTTTTGTTCATCTCTCTTTTCTCTCTTCCCCTCCCTTCTCCCTGACCTCCTCCCACCTCCGCCTGGCCTTCCAAGGGCACAGTTAATGCCTCGCTGCATGAGAGTATTGCATGGAAAGTCTTGAGCCCAGTTTTATTCATCGTTGATTCACTGATATTGCTGCTGGGCTGGAGGTCGCGTGACCAGGCGACGGGGGCGGGGGGATGGATTAGTATGAGGCTCCCCCCCCCCCCTCTGTCACACACACCAAAACGGAGAAACGGAGCTAGGAATGAATACATGAAAATAAGAAGATAATCGAAAAAAAACATGAAAATGGTGTTGCTTCCACAGCAAAGAAACGCAGAAGCATTGTCACATTTACAAGGAAAGTGACAATGAATGACCAAGTGACTAAGTTACGAACAAAGGAGAGGCGAGTATAGAGAAAATTAGGAAGTTTCTAAGGAACTGGAAGTCAGGTTCCAGGTAGTGTTTACCACCGAGTCTGAACAGCTCCCAGACCAAGACGGTATCCCTGATAAGGGCGTGTTAAATATTGAGGTAACAGGAAGTAGCAGCTTTCTTTACAATTATTAAACAGCTCCGACGCACCAGGAGGATGTTTATAACAATAACAACAGTTGATTGGGAAGTTTTCATGTTTATAAACTGTTTATTAATAAATGTAACCAAAGCCGTCAAAGATTGAGGAAAGATGTACACGTTCGTAGGTACTTGCGTAACTCCTTCTTGAATCTGGCATCCGTTAGGTTTAGCATCTTGCCCGATCAAAGAATACAGTGTGGTGTGGAGGCTGGTGAGTGTAGCAACACGGGCTCTGGGGACGGTGTCGTCATCGTACTCACCATTATATAGGTCAGTGTTGTGATGCTGGTGGCGCCCTGCGGGTCTCACCAGCCACGGGGAACACTATGTGGGTCAAGGATACTCTGAAACCAGTCCCACATCTTTTGATTTGTACACAACTAGACAGTCCCACTACATCCCCCCACCACACAAACCCCCCACAATCCTCTTCCCCATCATTGTTTGCACTCTCTCTGGTATCTACATGTGATCAGTCTGGATCCCATACTTAATGTGTGGTTCCCTGGGTTTGCTAGACACAGTTTAGCACTCTTGTTTATTAAAATATACAAGAGAGGGGTGAGGACACCTCTCCGTGGGGTGCCTAGGTCAGAAGATGACTTTCTGTTGGAGAAATAACCTCTGAATAAAGAAGTCGACCAGCAATATTTATTATCGCAAGCTCACTCAGACGGAAATGTCGGTATGCAATTTCAAAGGCAGACTTGAGGTCTAAGAAGGTGGTAAATATAATATATATATAACTTCTTGGTGTGTAGGGGTAAGACAGGTGGTGATGCAGTGATCCACACTCCTTCCATGCATGAAGCCCCTATATCTGGTTATCTTGAGATGATTTGGAGGCTTTAGTGTCCCCGCGGCCCTGTCCCCGACCAGGCCTCCACCCCCAGGAAGCAGCCCGTGACAGCTGACTAACACCCAGGTACCTATTTACTGCTAGATAACAGGAGCATCAGTGTGAAAGCAACTCTACCCATCGTTTCTCACCGGCGCCCGGGATCGAACCCGGGACCACACAGGATCACGCGCCCAGTGTTCTGTCCGCTCAGCCACCGGCTCCCTGCCATCTGGATAGGATGGTTCTTATTCTACTGAGGCGATTGTTTAAGACCATTCTCTAAGAGTTGTTGCAGAGGCAATAAGTAAAGGAAATTGGGCTGAAAGCGTTCTCCTGATTAAGCTTGGGAATTGGAGTGATGATACTGTTTGTCCACGAGACGGTAAGTCTAGACGGCGTTCCAACTTGGCCTCCGACTGGACATTACTTGTGGTATTTTACCCAGGAAAAGAAAGCTTCCCCGCCCTTTCCCATCCCATCAGCTCTCACACTAAAACCTTAAACCTCTTACATAATTAAAGCGTTCTGCCTTGTTCCTTTTATTTCTCTGATCTTATGTGATGTATGACCTTTGACCTGGGTGGGCGGAGGACATGGCGAGCCTGTCAAGGGCTGCCCTCGCCTGTCCTCGTCTCCCAGTTAAGGGCAAGGGTGTGGGCAGTCACTCATCTACAGTTACTATCTGTACCTCTAAATCTGAAGATACCTGGCCTAACAGGCTGAGGAACGTTCAAAACTTCAGCAGGAGACTTGGAATTTGATGCTTGAAGACGACCTGAACGACATTGAATAGTTATCCTTGGCGATAATGAAAACGGGTTAACTAGATTTTTTCTCTTAAAAGAAAATTCAATTATTGACGAAGACTGTTGGTAACGCTGCGTGCAATTGGCGGTGAGGTTGGTTGTTGGTAGCGCTGCTTGGGAAGTAATTGTTAATCTTGGTAATTGGGTTACGCGAATGGGGGTGGGGGGGGGGAGGGGTAGACAGAATGGGGGTGGGGGGGGGAGATCACCTCTTGATCGAGTGGTAACTCAACAGTGGGGAGTTCTGTCTTGCATATTACTGAGTAAATATAATGTGTAAATTATTGAAATAATAAAGCACCTAGAAGGGTAGATCATTATATATAGTGTGACAATATATATGTAAGAAATTGGTGGTGGTCAAATGAGGCAGAATAGAATAGTACTATATCATTATTTTGGGGTACTATATATTTGGGAAATAGTACTATATCATCTTCAGGCACCGTAGTAACGTAGTAACGTATTATATATAATACTATATAATACCCATTAATAATATATATATAATAATAATATATATAATATATAATTATTATATATATAATATATATAATAAGTCCTTGTTCCAACGTCTTGGAAGTTGCTTCAGGTTGTCTTGTATGAAACTTTATGAAGATTAATTCTCTAAGACGGTGTTGGCCCGGTAATATATTGTGTTAAGAGACGTCTGGTTGACGTTTTGGTCTCTGGTAAAGTTTTTAACTTTGCGCGTCCTTGGCATGGAGAATGGCCTGATTAGACAGTTGGTGTCTGGCGATATGACTCTGGGGGTATTTTCCCCCCGTCCTCCTTCGTCCCTCCCCCCTGGGTCCCCTCCTCTCGGTCCCCTTCCTTCTCCCCCATCTCCCCCTTCTTCCAGGAAGTATTAAGCACGGACAGAACTGTATGGGGGTTTTCGCGAAATATATTACTACGAAGTGGAACAAAATGTTCGCGCATTACCAGGAAGATGCGCGCGTGAGCACCCGCCCGCACGCACTCTAGGGCACATTATGTAATAAATCTAAGAAAATAAACTGCCCAACTTATGCTATACACCTTTTATGATACATTCCACGCGTAATTATATTATTGAACTGAATCTAGATATCACACGGAGTTGACTCCTACCTCCCACTCCCCCCCCTTCGTGACCCCTCTGCCTCCCCCTTCGTAACCCCTCTGCCTCCCTCCCCCTCACGCAGTCTTGCCGGTAGAGAATAGTGTTAAATTAGTGCCTAGTCTGTGGTGGAAATTATCCCCGTGGGACCCTTGCCTGACACCAGGACCCCGACCCAGGGCCCTGGAGTAGTTCCACCAGCTGCCGTATCACCCCCACCTGGCTGCCCTTGGGGGACACAGGCTCGTATAATGCTTAGCAGCTGGTGCGCTGCCAGGCACCAGCTGAGGGGAGTGGGGAGGGGGTTGGGGAGGCGTGATAGTTTAGTCTCCAGTCTGCCACTAGGACGCCGGTGCAATATGGCGCTCTTTGCTGTTCTACGATGCTGGCGACATTCATCATCATACCCAAATGTGCACCCCATGCACGGGGTGACCAAGCTTGTACCATGTGACAGGTCAGGTCAGGTTCTGTATGTCTCTACGCCTGAGGCACTACGGGCTCACCATAGCCCGTGCTACTTGGAACTTTTTGTTCCAAGTAGCGAATCTTAAACAACAACAACAATGTGTCTACGTCACGCGCTGAGACTCGCATGACCGTATTGGGCCTCAGTGTGTGTAATTACCTAAGTGTAGTTACAGGATGAGAGCTACGCTCGTGGTGTCCCGTCTTCCCAGCACTCTTTGTCATATATGTGTGTGTGTGTGGTGGGTTATGGGTGTATATTGTGCACCCTAGATATACTCGCATAGATCTTTACCAGGTTGAGTATCAACTCCTGGCCCCCGCCTTCCTAATATTTAGCAGTTCAATGCAATGACGTATTCGTGTTTTTCATAATATATCTAAATTTTTAATTGACCTTTTGAGTCGGCCTTATCTAACGTTCTTACGTACTGAGAACTCTTTATTAATAGTTTCTCTGCGGTTTTCCATGTCACCTGGTTCTGTTGTTCATAATTCTGGAGATTGTCAATTCCCCTTAGAATGTTGTATGTCGTTATCATGTGCCGCAAAGGTCTCCTCGTCGCCGTCAGCTCAAGCACGTAGCGCAGTCGGCTTCGTTCTCAACGGTCAGTCGCGAAGGGACGGGAAATGGTTGGAAAAGTTCCTAATCATCTAATTTTTCTGTTCACCTATCAGTAAATAGTTTTTACTGATCAGATAAGTTCTGATCTTAGTTCTGATTTTTTTTTCAAGATCAGATAAGTTGACCAGACCACACACTAGAAGGTGATGGGACGACGACGTTTCGGTCCGTCCTGGATCATTCTCAAGTCGATTGTCAGATAAGTTTTCTTACCTGGTCTTAAGCTCTTGCACTCACTGCTTGAGTGCCTGGTCGACCCGAGACCTTCGGGTCGACCCTCGGTACATCGACTAGCCGTTCTCTCCATCGTCTGCTCCGTAAAAAATGCAACGGTTTTACTTAACCAGAAACGTCCGAACTCCAACCAGCCTACCTAACCTATCGAAGCCTATGTATATATAATGGCAATATGGCGATGCTGGCACGTCCCTGAGAGGCTCCGAGGACGTCCCTGGGTGGTGGGAGGCTTCGAGGACGTCCCTGGGGGAGTTGGGAGGCTTCGAGGACGTCCCTGTGACGTGGGAGGCTTCGAGGACGTCCTTGTGACGTGGGAGGCTTCGAGGACGTCCCTGTGACGTCGAGGACGTCCCTGTGACGTCGAGGACGTCGCAGGGTATCGTATAAGCTTAACCTTTCGCCCTAAAACCGATGTGCCAAGCCTAAGATCAGAGGTCAGCATCGGAGATAAAATAATGCGGTTTTGAGTTTTATCAGAGCATCAAGCTGAAGTTCAAGCTGGTCAGTTATTACAAATGGGGCGGGCAAGTTATCGCATCCGAAATAATAATAATAGGTTATAAACGGCCCCAAGAGCTGTGTGCATTGTTCCCGGCAACTGCCAGGAAATGGAGGCCTATTGCTTTCAGTTTAATGATACGGGAAGCTGTTTATTCCAGCCGGTCAATATTTGCCCCGACACATTGTGAGGGGAGCGCGCACGCTGCAGTGTGTGTGTGTGTGTGTGTGTGTGTGTGTGTGTGTGTGTGTGTGTGTGTGTGTGTGTGTGTGTGTGTGTGTGTGTGTGTGTGTGTGTGTTACCATCTCTGAACCCATGTTGGTGGTGCGTTAACTTACCACAGCAACCCATGTTGCGGTGGTAAGTTATTTCCCTCCAGATGCTCTACGAGCCTTTTCCTCGCGATCTTCTCCATCACCTTGCATGGTATACAAGTTAAGGAAACTGGCCTGTAATTCAGTGCCTCAAATTCAGTGTGTGTGTGTGTGGATAGTGGCCATCGTCAACTTGAAGAGCAGCAATACAAGCCCAGCATTCTCAGGCGTGGTGTATTTGTATGATGATTTTTTTTGGTGACGTTTTGAAGTAGTGTGAGGCTCGTGGAGGTCCCTTTGTGCCTTGTAGCCGCGTTCTCACCTTGTGGTGCTTGTCTGGGGTGAGCTGCGACGTTGGCCCTGTCTCCATACTCTTTAAGGCAGCGTCTGGGATGCTCTCTGACGTGGGTTCGATTCCTCGTTACAGCCCTTGTGGATTTGTTCACTGGTGTATAGGTTCTACAGCATATTGGGGCTCTCATATCTACACAGCTGTGGATGGAGTTTGCCTCCATAGCTTTAAGAAGTAAGGCATTGGATTTGTTCACACTCTGGCTAGATACTGGAACGGCCATGTTCTCCAGATTCGCCAGTCGTCTTATATCCTGGATCTTAGGTGCTGTTGGGAGCACAAAGGTGAGCGTTGATGGAACGGTGTCCAGCTGTTCCAGGCTGCCGAGGTTAGAACCACGACCTTTGTACCGGCGTGGCGAGAGGAGTTGATGGTGGTAGTCACACCTCAGGGTGCTGTCAACTAGTGTGTCGTCATCCAGTAGTGCTGCTCCACGCGTTAACTACCACACTCTAGCCTCAAACTATCATACTTACTCATCATGTTATAATAACATGATGTGAGGCCGAAGCTCTCATCATGTTATAATAACATGATGTGAGGCCGAAGCTCTCTCGACCGAGCTATTGAGTCGTCTTAATAAGGAAAGTTTCCAGAAAGCCTTTGCATAACTTTATGTAATTTTGCTTGAAATGTCTTTAGATTGACATTAAAATATAAACGTAAGCTTCCAGTTACCGAACTCTTGACGTGGAAATATATATATATATACCAGGGCCCGAAATCATGCTCGTATTTCGTCCTCAAGTTTCCGACCTTAAGTAAAGCGACTCTAAGTTTTGAGGTTATGGCTCGAGACTGTCGGGGACACCCGCTGTCCGCCCCTCATTACGTCCACCTGGACCAGACTCCACTGGAGGGAAGCGCATACACCAACAACCAACTTGATCACTAACAGCCGTGAGAGGAGGGGGGACTCCCCCACCGGGCCTGGTCTATTAAAACACCTCACACACACACACACCACACACACACACACACACACACACACACACACACACACACACACACACACACACACATTTTCATACACTTTGAACGTGTTTTTCCAAATGTAATGAACACTTAAGTGTAGACTTGCATTACACTGGAGTCGCACCTTGTAGACCTTCACAGCCAGGTGTAGCGAAAAGGGACTGGTTATACCTGGTTGATGGGGTTCTGGGAGTTCTTCTACTCCCCAAGCCCGGCCCGAGGCCAGGCTCGACTTGTGAGAGTTTGGTCCACCAGGCTGTTGCTTGGAGCGGCCCGCAGGCCCACATACCCACCACAGCCCGGTTGGTCCGGCACTCCTTGGAGGAATAAATCTAGTTTCCTCTTGAAAATGTCCACGGTTGTTCCGGCAATATTTCTTATGCTTGCTGGGAGGACGTTGAACAACCGCGGACCTCTGATGTTTATACAGTGTTCTCTGATTGTGCCTATGGCACCTCTACTCTTCATTGGTTCTATTCTACATTTTCTTCCATGTCGTTCACTCCAGTACGTTGTTATTTTACTGTGTAGATTTGGTACTTGGCCCTCCAGTATCTTCCAGGTGTATATTATTTGATATCTCTCTCGTCTTCTTTCTAGTGAGTACATTTGGAGGGCTTTGAGACGATCCCAATAATTTAGGTGCTTTATTGCGTCTATGCGTGCCGTATATGCATACGTGTGTCTTTGTCCACACCGCTCCATACGCTGACAAAGAGAAAAGACAGACATGAAAATGAAGACGTGTTTCATGTAGACATGACGGGGAAGGTGGGCACGACAAAGGGGGGTGTGGGGGGGGGTAAATGAGAGATGATGGTATTCAGATGTGGGGCGGCGGGCGTGCCTAAAGATGAGGAACAATGGGGGATGGTGCGGGGCTCCTCCCTTCTCTCATACACGCTGCATTGTGTATATTTTGATTATCGATTCATTCTCTCTTTCCCTCTCTCATTCTCTGTCTGTCTCTCTCTCTGTCTGTCTCTCCCTCTGTCTGTCTCTCCCTCTGTCTGTCTCTGTCTGTCTGTCTGTCTGTCTGTCTGTCTCTCTCTGTCTGTCTGTCTGTCTGTCTCTCTCTCTCATATATATATTGCCTGTATCTCATTTTCTAATTGCCTCTCTCTCCTATACTTTGTAATTCGATAATGTACCCCTAACACATTCTAATAAAGAATAGTAGTTTACCCTACAGGTAAACTTGACATGCTTCTACTAAAGAATAGAACAACCAAATGACAGCATCCTATTAATTATATTTTAATTCAACTCCCCCACTCGATCTATTAACTCAAAATTGATCTACATAAGCGTGCCTTGATAGGCAAACATGTCACACATTTGTATAATGTATTGCAGAAATAATAATTATTCTACATGCAGGCGATGAGTCACAATAACGTGGCTAAAGTAAGTTGACCAGACCACACACTAGAAGGTGAAGGGACGACGACGTTTTGGTCCGTCCTGGACCATTCTCAAGTCGATTTTGACAATCAACGTCGTCGTCCCTTCACCTTCTAGTGTGTTTGGTCTGGTCAACTATTCTACATAATATTGGGCGGCATTTAAATAAGGCAATAGCGATTGGCTAATTAGCATACGTGTAGTTATTCTTGTGGACACATAATGCACAGCTGGGTGTTAAATTTCTGTTAATGTTCTATGCTGTAAGAAATTTATTTTTTTCAGATTCTTGCTGGCTCGTTACGTCTGGACAGAAGTATGCCAATTTGACTCTGGGTATTTTAATAGTTGTGACTGAGGCCAATTACCTGGTCCATAAAAGCATCTCATACCCATAATACACAAGAGGTATGCACCTTGGGTATTCTCTAGGAATGATCTATAGGAATGAAATGAATTTTGCCCTGGTTCAATACACGAACCAGCAAAATTCTAGCGAGAAAGTGTGCATTCTTAAAGGAAACGGAGGGAGGTGTTGACGGGTCCTTGGGCGGGCTGTCCTCAGGTGAGAGGGATCACACACGTGGTGCTGGGAGGGTGAACACTCACGCTAGTGTTATACCATGTTCACAGGAGCAGTGTGCATGATACGTGGGGAGAAACATGTTGATGGGTATGCTTATTCTCGTCTTGCCCTCCATCTTATTCTTGAGGTCAGTTCATCACCGTCTTCACCTTATTGCCGTCCCCACACACACACACACACACACACACACACACACACACACACACACACACACACTCACTCACTCACTCACTCACTCACTCACTCACTCTCTACCTCTTTTCTGCTACAACTTGAGAATAAGGAGCTGACTGACCAGAACCCTCGTTTGGCTAGGTCTTTCCTAACATTTTTAATTCTCCTGTTGCGATTACCAGTTTTGTACCGGCATCAAACACTAACATGCACGATCCTACTTCCTCAGTTCAATCATGTGTAGCAGGAGGCGTACGGGTCATAGCGGTGACCCCTATGCCACTCTGCTTCATCTTATCCCCCTTCCTATCACTCGTCAGTAACTACAACTCTCTGCCTCTTGTTGGGTAATTCTTCTATCCAGTTAATCCCAGGGTTACACATCAAGTTCGTATAGAAACCTCCTCCTTAGCCTCCTGTACAGAAGAGTTTGGAAGACTTTCTGTAAGTTACGGATGTTAGCCCATGCTTGCCGGCATGATTGTGAATCCTTGTTGATGCATTGTTGCACAATATGTCAGTTCTTGGTGTTATACCAGCCTCTTGCTGATTAATTGATCTTGCACATACATGTCAACAGTAGTCCTGCAGCTTAAACTTCCTCTTTCCTCGTGTGTATACAAGGATATTACCCATAAATGTTAGAAGCTCTTGTAACCACATGTATTTCAGTCGAAACCAAGGAGTTCCTCTGGTTTGCACCAAGTTAGGTTAGAATAGCTTGGGTTCCTATTCCTTGTGACTCGCTTCCTACAGTAACTGAGCAAGGAAACGTGCCCTAACTTGCATACCCTTCAAGGAGGATACTGCCCTTTTCCAGCCTATCAGAAGGGAAGGACCGATGGGAAATGTTGCCCCGCGGAGAGCGTCTTAAAGGTGCCCCTCCGTCCACTGCTAAAGGTTATCTCCTCTCTGTCGGCTCGTGATGACTTCATCATTTTTGGTCATCCGAGAAAATGGTCCTCCAGAATATTTCGCGAAAGTCTTGGGCGAGCGAGAGGGAAAACTTGCACTTAGTTGTCAGGACCATATTGGAGAGAGTTTGGCTTAAGGCGCAGTGAGAGCTTTTCATATCTGGCTGGAGACGGCCCACTGAGCTGGGAAATTGGCTGGATGTGTCTCTCTGGCTTTCGCCATGGTACGCATGTGCGTACTCACTCACTCACTCACTCACTCACTCCCCCAAGCTCCCCAATTACCGGTCAGTGAACAGGGGGGTCGAACAGTTTAAGATCACTTTTCTCAGGTCATGGTTTGAAACCAAATCGCTCACGAAGCACAAAGCGAGGGTGCTGTAACAGGAATTGTAAAAAAAAAAAATGCTCAATGGCCTGGGTGGATGTTGACAATGGCGAGGGTAAAAAATTGAGTTGTTAGTGGAGCTCAGTGTAGCGGTCACGATGGTCTCACAACTTAGCAGCCTCTGGGAATTCATACTCACGAGTCTGTGGGTGCTGGGAGTGAGTGTCTGTGGGTGCTGGGAGTGTGGGTCTGTGGGTGCTGGGATTGTGGGTCTGTGGGTGCTGGGATTGTGGGTCTGTGGGTGCTGGGAGTGTGGGTCTGTGGGTGCTGGGAGTGTGGGTCTGTGGGGTGCTGGGAGTGTGGGTCTGTGGGTGCTGGGAGTGTGGGTCTGTGGGGTGCTGGGAGTGTGGGTCTGTGGGTGCTGGGAGTATGGGTCTGTGGGAGCTGGGAGTGTGGGTACTGTGGGTGCTGGGAGTGTGGGTACTGTGGGTGCTGGGAGTGTGGGGGGCTTTTAAACTGCAGTCTGGGGACTAGAAGTTTGTCTTTCTGCTCTGAGGGGGTTTTGGGACATACGTATCATATATTCAGACGTGTCATGCATGCATGCAAACACACGTGCATGTAGGAGGCCCTCGAGTCGTGTGTGTGTGAGTTAGAAACATATGTAGTGGACATAATAGAGGAAAAATAGACTGGTTAGAAAGTCCAAGAGTATAGTAGCCAGGATTCTACAAGCACAAGGAATCAATACAAGCTCCGTGAGTGTGAGGGAGCTGCCAACATTGCTTATAGCGGCTTTATCAGTAGCGGAAATGGCCTAAATGTTTGACAGTAAGACCGTCACTGTTAAACATTTAAACAGCTGAAAAGAACACATTTATTCTAACTGTATTATTGGTAAACATTTTATCTGGACGTTGTCTCGTGGACACTTCATGGTCTCCTGTCTGTTGGAACACTCGGTATTTTTTTGACGGAGGCTTCACTGAGAGAAAATGTTTTTGGTAACTTTTTTAAGTATATTGTTCCTTTCCAAGTGTTGTGATGGTCTAGGCCTCCTTCACGCACTGGGGAGTGTGTGTTGTGATGGTCTAGGCCTCCTTCACGCACTGGGGAGTGTGTGTTGTGATGGTCTAGGCCTCCTTCACGCACTGGGGAGTGTGTACTCACCAATTTGTACTCGCCTAATTGTGCTTGCGGGTGGGGTTGAGCTCTGGCTCTTTGGTCCCGCCTCTCAACTGTCAATAAACTGATGTAGTACAGATTCCCACACACAAGATATGTGTCTTGGGTGTGGTAACTTCCCACCAGCTGTTGGGTGTAGGTTACACAGGTGCCAGCTGTCTCCCTCCACCAGCTGTTGGGTGTAGGTTACACAGGTGCCAGCTGTCTCCCTCCACCAGCTGTTGGGTGTAGGTTACACAGGTGCCAGCTGTCTCCCTCCACCAGCTGTTGGGTGTAGGTTACACAGGTGCCAGCTGTCTCCCTCCACCAGCTGTTGGGTGTAGGGTACACAGGTGCCAGCTGTCTCCCTCCACCAGCTGCTGGGTGTAGGGTACACAGGTTCCAACTGTCTCCCTCCACCAGCTGCTGGGTGTAGGGTACACAGGTGCCAACTGTCTCCCTCCACCAGCTGCTGGGTGTAGGGTACACAGGTGCCAGCTGTCTCCCTCCACCAGCTGTTTACAGCAGGAAATTTGATATCCACACGCAAGAAAGTTTAAATTAGACAATTGTAAATAAAAGCCGAACTAATATAATTATTACATTCAAATATTTTCATATAAATTTAACAGTTTCATCTGATAATTATGTATATTCCATATATTTATCAAAGCTTCTGGCTGCCATTTAGTGTTCAAGATGAACGTAACTCAACGTAACACACACACAGAGATCACAATAACGTGATGCATCAAATGAACAAGTGATCATGAACAATGATTAAGGCAGTGTCTGGGATGCTCCCGGACGCAGGTTCGAATCCTCGTCACGGCCCTTGTGGATTTGTTCTCGTGTCTCGGCATAAGATTCGAGTTAATGAGTCGTGTTAAGGGAAATTAAGGGACAGCCTCTCGCTGTAATAAAAGATACAGTGCCTCCGAGTAAGTGGCTGTATTAACCCATAAACTTAATTTTATGTTTGGATGTAAAGTTGAATGCTGCGACGGACGGACAAGATGGCGTTGGGGTGGGGGGGGGGGGATTACACTAGAGGCTATGTAATGAGGTCGGAAGTCACTGTTGGCTAGTCTTCAGCCGAGATGGATAGTTCTCTGGGGGATGCACGTGGGGACGGAGATTAGGATAGGCCTCTCTAGGCTCTCCCAAGCTTCCGCTACACACACACACACACACACACACACACACACACACACACACACACACACACACACAACAGCCTAGCAGGAACGGAACAGCCTACCTGTAACGATTCGAGAAAGAGACCTGGGAGTGGATGTGACACCTAATCTAACTCCTGAGGCACATATAAATAGGATAACGACAGCAGCGTACTCTACACTGGCGAAAATTAGAACTTCATTCAGAAACCTAAATGAGGAAGCTTTTAGGGCGCTTTACACTGCCTACGTGAGACCCGTCTTAGAGTATGCCGCGCCATCATGGAGCCCCCACCTGAAGAAACACATTAAGAAACTGGAGAAGGTTCAGAGGTTTGCGACGAGGCTTGTCCCAGAGCTACGAGGGATGGGATATGAAGAGCGGCTGAAGGAACTGAACCTTACGACACTAGAGAAAAGAAGGGAGAGAGGAGATATGATAGGGACATATAAAATACTCAGGGGAATTGACAAAGTGGAAATAGATGAAATGTTCACACGTAATAATAACAGAACGAGGGGACATGGGTGGAAACTGGAAACTCAGATGAGTCACAGAGATGTTAGGAAGTTTTCTTTTAGCGTGAGAGTAGTAGAAAAATGGAATGCACTTGGGGAACAGGTTGTGGAAGCAAATACTATTCATACTTTTAAAACTAGGTATGATAGGGAAATGGGACAGGAGTCATTGCTGTAAACAACCGATAGCTAGAAAGGCGGGATCCAAGAGTCAATGCTCGATCCTGCAAGCACATATAGGTGAGTACATATAGGTGAGTACACACACACACACACACACTCTCACTCACTCTCTCACTCACACTCACCCCCCCCCCCCCCGGTTGGGTATGAGCTTCGGCTCTTTGGTCCCCCGCCAATCAGCAGGTGTACAGGTTCCTGAGCCTACTGGGCTCTATCATATCTACACTTATAACTGTGTATGGAGTCAGCCTCCACCACATCACTTCCTAATGCATTCTATTTATTAACTGCTCTGACACTAAAAAAAAAACTTCTTTCTAATGTCTTTATGGCTCATTTGGGCACTCAATTTCCCCCTGTGTCCCGTAGTGCGTGTGCCCCTTGTGGTAAATAAACTGTTTACCCTAACAATTCTTTTGATAGGGTAGACCTTTCCTTTGTGTGTTTGTGTTTTTGTTTGTTTGTGTTAACAATTGTTTAGTGTTAACAACGTTGACTGGAGGCCCCTTAATGTCCTCCCATCAAAAGAGTTGATTATGTATTACTGATATTCTAGAGAGTACAGAACAATACAGCCTAATCAACAATCCTATGTTGTACTTGTTTGGCCTAGGAACTATAAGGGAGAAAGCACCAAGCCATTACGACTATATAGCACTGAGAAAGGATCAGGATAAGGATTTGGTATGGGACGAGGAGGAAAGGAATGGTGCCCCAACCACTTGGACGGTCGGGGATTGAACGCAGACCTGCATGAAGCGAGACCGTCGCTCTACCATCCACCCCAAGTCGTTGGGATGTTTGGCCTAGGAGAGGATATATTATAGCCTTTCGTGGGACGTATAAAACGAAATTGGGATGGCGGGTGACCCACCATCCAGTTTTCCTACAGATACTCCCATATGGTTACTTTACACAGTAGAATTAGTTAAGGATGTGTTGTTGCTGGCATCTCCAGCTGTGACACATCGTGGACCGTGTATGTTCAGATGGTCCAGTCTAATGACCCCTCGCTGGTACTTGGTGGTGATCTGTGGTTTACCATCTACCTCTTGAGTGTGAGGGGAGGGGGGGGGGTCCCAGAGTAGGGGGCACTTGAGGGTCAAGTGTGTCTGATGAACGTTAGGGCAAGTGTTGGTTGTGAGGTCACAGTAAGTGGGTAAGGGACGTTGAGCAAGGGGTCACAGTTAGGGGTATAGGGCAGCATGCGCATCAGCAGGTCAGTATTATACTATAAGCAATAAACGTGAGCTGGAGGACCATCAGAGGGCCTTCGGTGATTGGCTGACGTACTAGGTACAGTACCGGGCCAAACTGAAGAGCCGCATTACCCTCTTTTTGACGTAAAGTGTTGGAGGAGTGACGCGTTTCAGGCCTCGGCGAAGCCACTCTTGTCTTAGTGGCTTTATTATTAAGGCTTTCACACACTCGAGAGGCTGCAGGATACTTTCCACAACACTTGAAGGAGCATAAAGGCTAAGCTCGTCCTTCAAGTGATAATATAGGGTGTTGTGTTGGATGTCATACGGGCGGAGGAGCCCCAGCAGCGCCTCGGGGTCTGAGAGGGTCTTGCTTGGGGCCACTTTGCTCTCACCTTTAACAGAGGACACCCTGAGCGCTCGAAGCCTCGGACAGCGGGGGAGTTTCGCTGACTGGTTGGCTGGTTAGTTGGTTAGTTGGCTGGCTGGTTGGTTAGTTAGTTGGCTGACTGGCTGGCTGGGGTGGCGGCGGCTATTGTTGTAGCTGCTGTTGCTACTGCGGATGTCGTTATTGGTCGTGCTGGTCGTGTTTTTAAGGTTGGTGATAAGAGAGGCAGGGATGGTCGGGCGGTGTGTGTGTACTGGCAGACTTGTCAGGAAGGCGGACACTCGCCCTCACAGAGGACTGGTGACTGGGTGATACTAGTGACTGGGTGATACTAGTGACTGGGTGATACTGGTGACTGGGTGATACTGGTGACTGGGTGATACTGGTGACTGGGTGATACTGGTGACTGGGTGATACTGGTGACTGGGTGATACTAGTGACTGGGTGATACTAGTGACTGGGTGATACTAGTGACTGGGTGATACTAGTGACTGGGTGATACTAGTGACTGGGTGATACTAGTGACTGGGTGATACTAGTGACAGGGTGATACTGGTGACTGGGTGATACTGGTGACTGGGTGATACTAGTGACTGGGTGATACTAGTGACTGGGTGATACTAGTGACTGGGTGATACTAGTGACTGGGTGATACTAAAAATGTTGACCAAAACGGTGATGACAGTCAATTGTGACACTCGACTTGAGAATAATAATAATAATAATTTTTATTTAGGTAAGGTACATACATAAAGAGATTTTACAAAGTTTGTTGGCTTTATAGATAGAGCTAGTACATACAATGCCTAAAGCCACTATTACGCAAAGCGTTTCGGGCAGGTTCGGAATGGTTCAGGACGGACCGAAACGTCGTCGTCTCTTCAATTTCTAGTGTGTGGTCTGGTCAACATACAAAAGTACATTGTAAGTGCTGTAAAACGGAATGAAAAGGAAAATAGCGTGATTTAGTAAGTCTCAATATGTAAGAAGCCTATCAATGGAAGTCCCTTCAAGAACTATACACCTCTTACGTCAATGTTTACACCTGTTTAACATAATTCATCAAACCTCGAAGGAGCAATTGCCAGGGGCCAGATTCACGAAGCAGTTACGCAAACACTTACGAACCTGTGCATCTTTTCTCAATCTTTGGCGGCTTTGTTTCCAATTATCAAACGGTTAATGAGCTCCGAAGCACCAGGAGGCTGTTTATAACAATAATAACATTTGATTGTCAAGTTTTCATGCTCATAAACTGTTTAATAAATGTAACCAAAGCCGTCAAAGATTCAGGAAAGATGTACACGTTCGTAAGTACTTGCGTAATTGCTTCGTGAATCTGGCCCCAAGCTCTTAATGTTGTTACTTTGCACTAAGGAACCCACAACCATCTGGTTGATCTGTGCAAGAGCAATTTTGATGTCTGTAAAATAGTCTAATTTAAAGATGCATCGCTCAAAGTGCAGTAATGTAAAAAATGTTTTGTGTAGCCATTTTAAGCAGGAGTTGAATAATGAAATAAGTATACGTCAGACTGCGAGCAGCCGCGTCCAACAGCCTGGTTGATCAGTCCAGCAACCAGGAGGCCTGGTCGACGACCGGGCCGCGGGGACGTTAAGCCCCGGAAGAACTTCAATGTAGTAGAGTTTGTTGGTTTAAGAGGTTAGTGACATTTCAGTTCAGAAGTTATTTGGGAGTGTCCATTACTTACTATAGTGAAAATGATCATAAGGTTGTCAACGTGTCTTAGGCTGGTTGTGCGTGAACAGATGTGAGGTTGGGAGTACTGTAGAGGGGTTGTGCGTGAACAGATGTGAGGTTGGGAGTACTGTAGAGGGAAATAAATTATTATCGGACAGAAGATTGTATTTGAAATTGAAATTTATCAATTGTATTTGATTGTATTTGAAATTGAAAGTTTATTGGGGTAAAGTACACACAAAGGGATGAGGCAGCTCAAGCTATTCTCACCCCGTTCAGTACATCGTGTTAATACATACACACATCACAAACAATAAACATATTACCAAACATTGAGAGATAAACATCTACATTTCCTGGATTTGAAGAACCATGTTAGAATAGGAACATATAATACAATTGAGAGTTTCTGGCTCATCTTCTGAGCCAGAAACTCAGAAATTTGGAAACTAGAAATTTTAAATTTCCAAACTAGAAATTTGGAGTTTCTAATTACAGAAACTCAAAGATGATTTTTTCTCGCTTCGCTCATAGAGAAGTTAAATATAAAAAATATATGGAATCTGATTCATAATTTGTTACTTGAATTACCTAAATTACCCCTCTTAGGCCTATCAAGGTATCCCTAACCAACAGCTGATCTTTCAAAAAATGCGAACCACAATAGTCGACTAACTCTAAACAAAAAATATTTCGTCATATTTTAGGTCTCGGTAGTACAGTCGGCTTCGTTCTCGACTCAAAATCGAGAAGTGCGGGTTCGAATCCCGGACGAGACAGAAATGGCGGGGCGCATTTCCTATCACCTAATGCCTCTGTTCACCTAGCAATAAGTAGATACACAAGAGTTAATCAGCTTATTGTGGGGGTTGCATCCTGTGTCTGTATGGGGGGGGGGGGGCGGGGTTCCTGGATAATAAGCCTAACGTATATAAATACGCGTTGGCAACAAGCTTTGTCGAGTGTTGCTGTCGCGTGCTCGTCATAATATTAGACAAGAGGTGGTAGCAACAACCACTTTGGACTCGTTATCAAATATTCACATCTGATTCATCTTGAGGAACTCTTGACACGCAGCTGTCATCTGCTAGAGGTTAGGAGGCTGCTAGAGGTTAGGAGGCTGCTAGAGGTTAGGAGGCTGTAAGAGGTTTCTGCCCGAAACGCTGCGCGTACTAGTGGCTTTACAAGATTGTAAATACTATGTTATGTATCCTCACAATCCCAATGTACCTTCTTGTATATAAATAAATAAATAAATAAATAGGAGGGGAAACAGTGTGTCTTGTAAAGTATGGAGACCTATGAGTGATAAACTTTAAGATCGAAATAGGTAAAATCAGGATCTTTTACAAGCCGCTGGGTTCCTGTTCTCATCAAGGCCACTAGAGAGAGAGTGGCCCTCGGGTAAATTTAGGTATTAATGTGTTAGGACTCAACGATGTTGGGTACTCAGAACTGTGTGACTGAGTACCACACAATTCTGAGCTTAAAGAGCTGTATTTTCAGTGCCCCATACAGCTGTGAACAGCTTGTACAAAATGGTGGTTTCAATTTTTAATATATAACGCTAGATGGGATACCCGGGTCGACCTCCAATAGATTGCACCATTTAAGCGATAGAGGTATACCCTAGAAGACACATCTATCATATTTATAAGCAGCAGGAGGAGTCTCTCTGGAGAGAGAAATGATTCATGGGAGTCGCATGATGGGAACCGAACCCCTCTCTTAAAAGGGGCGGCAATGGGCCGACCCCGACTGACCTGTGACATTCCCCTTCTCCCGTCTCTCTCTCTCTGCTCTCCCTCTCTCCTATTTCTCTGCTCTCCCTCCCACATGTCTCTCTCTGCTCTTTTCACCATCTGGAGACGAGATCTCCATCAAGCAGCACGAAAGGCTAAAATTGGTCTGTCCATCAGCGCCAAAGGCCGTATTGTTGGTCTCGTGGGCAAATTGTTTTTCTGTCGATTCCACCACTTCCCTCATTCTCTCCTCCCCCCCCCCTCTCCCACCTCCCTCCCCCCCCCCCCTCGGTCACTTCCTGTAGCCATTCCTTCCCTCCACTACTCGGGCCCCCCCCCCCTCTTCACCTCACTGGAGACAGGGCCGGCCTCAATACCCAGAGTGGCAAGCGACTTAACAGTGGAATTTACTAGTGGTCGCCTCCCGTTCATCCTCTCGCTAAAGTGGAGACAGCACAGAAAACGGGTGGCGGGCGGGGCGCTGTGAGGGTGTTATCTGGCCGTGTTCAGGTGGGCTTTAAAATGTAAATTGGGATTTAGTTGGCGAGTCTGGCTTACGGCTGTGCCTGTGGAGGGGAGTGGGAAGAGGGGGAAGGGGTAGGGGAAGGAAATTACGAATATATATTTTTTTTCCTTCCGTAGACGAGGCCACACAATGCTGACTAACACACACACACACACACACATTTAGAAAGGGGGGTCCTGGTGGTACAGTCGGGTTCGTTCTCGATCCATAGTTTCGAATCCCGGGCGGGGACAGAAATGGTTGGGCGTGCAGCCCGTCCTCATAAACAAAGGCCAAACGTCCACTCCATGCACCCGCCAAACCCGCTGTTTATGAATGGAAAACTGCTTGTACACACACGACTCCCAACTGCTGACGTCCGCACCTGCAAGAGTGCTCTGGTGCAGGAGTCAGCACTCGGCCACAGCTGCAAGAGTGCTCTGGTGCAGGAGTCAGCACTCGGCCACAGCTGATTTAGAGTGCTCTGGTGCAGGAGTCAGCACTCGGCCACAGCTGATTTAGAGTGCTCTGGTGCAGGAGTCAGCACTCGGCCACAGCTGATTTAGAGTGCTCTGGTGCAGGAGTCAGCACTCGGCCACAGCTGATTTAGAGTGCTTTTACAAATCTCAAATTTTAACATTGTATAAAAAGTGTTGTATTAGATACTTCAGTTTTGTGAAAGCTCCCAGATACGTCTATATCCCAAGACGTATTCTGGCTACTATGACATCGCAATGAGGAGTTCTTGTTCTATTAGTTTCGTATACAAATGTCTCCTTACGGAATTAATTAGCATGTTTAATTCTTTCAGGTCTGTGACTCTCTTAGGTCGGTGAGATTTCCATCGGAAATTTAAGTATTCTTATTTTTTTAAATGTAATTAAATGCCTATATTAATTTTTACTATCGGTCTGCTACAGTCTGTCTTTGCAAGCATGTTAACAGTATCGTGCCTTGGGATAGCGAAAATGCAATGGCATTCAGAGGAATTTATCCTCGAATGCCACAGAGTAAATCCCAGAATGAAAGGATAGCCGGTTAGTGTGAGGAGGAGGAGCTATCTTTTGTTATCCTGTTTCTCACAAGCTTCCTCCCTCCCCCCGTCCTCCCCTCTCCCCCCCCCCTCACACCATCACTTAGGAGACAGGGAAGATGGGAAGGTGTGAGAAAGTGGTGAGAGTGGGGAATGCAGTTTTTATCTTGTATTTATAGATATGAGAGAGAATGGGATAGGAGGTTGGAGGACACCTCCGCTATGGCCTTCTCTAATACCATTATACCATAATACCATTATACCATAATACCATTATGTTGCTAATGTTGCTTTTGTCCATAGTGTGTGTGTCCTTTGTTACGTGTCTTGTGGAAGGTGTAGTGGAGCAATTAACTGCTTGCGACTCTCGTCTCCAGTAATGAGTGTTCCGCTTCCCGCTTCCTCCCTCCCCCCCCCCCTCCTCTCCCTATTTTTTGTTGCGCCCCCCACTCTATCTTCCACTCCCCCTCCTCTCTTCCTTCGACTCCCCACCCCCCTCTTCCTTCCGCTCTTAACACTTGCCCTCCTCCCTTGTAGCTTCTCTTCCTCTATTTGGCTCTCTTCTCTTTCTCCTTCCCTTCATCACCCTCCCTCCCAAACCCGTTTCTATTCCCCCTTCTCCCCAACACTATTCACCATCCTCCAACACTCCTTCCCCTCCCCCCCCTGCCCCCTCCCAGGCCTCATTAACTAGCGTTTTTTTGCCCTCGTGCCAGACCAAAAAAAAACGCATGGCCTCTTAACCCCCCCCCTCCTTCTGGGAGGGGGGGGGGTGAGACTGTTTATTTCTATTATTATTGTCTACCACAGACGTGGCCAGACATTTACAATGCTAACCAGCATATATTCATTTTCTTCTGTCCTCCCCCATGGACAGGTTAGAGATGTGTTAAAGCATATGGTCCAGTGGAATGGGATGGAAGAGACGGTGAAGGGTGAGGATGGAGTTTGATGGAGAAGGGCCGGGATGGAAGAGGTGGGAGGATGGGGTAGGGGGGAAGAGGAGGCTGAAGGATAAGCTTGACGAGCTTGAAGGGAGAGTATCAAGGCAGGTGGTGGAGAAGCTGCGCACACGAAGAGGCAGGCTGTAGTGTGTGTGTGTGTGTGTGTGTGTGTGTGTGTGTGTGTGTGTGTGTGTGTGTGTGTGTGTGTGTGTACTCACCTAGTTGTACTCACCTAGTTGTGCTTGCGGGGGTTGAGCTCTGGCTCTTTGGTCCCGCCTCTCAACTGTCAATCAACAGGTGTACAGGTTCCTGAGCCTATTGGGCTCTATCATATCTACACTTGAAACTGTGTATGGAGTCAGCCTCCACCACATCAATATTTATGGGAGGGGGTAATGGGTGGGAAGTTCCCAAACACACACTAACTTCATCAGAGTATTGGGAGGTGTGGGGAAAGCTTTTTGAGCATTTATCTGTTACACACTTGAGAGTGTCGTCAGTCAGTCAGTCGAGTGTGTGTGTGTACAGATGAGCACACAGTATGTACACGCTGTGGGCCGCCTCTTCACAGGGTCAAGGGGGAGAGGGTTTCAGGTCTACAACTATTCCTTAATTTATGTACCGAGAAACTTGGCTGCCCTCGAGTAGAGTCAAGCTCTTGGGCTCACTGCGTGGTGAACTGCGACGTCTCTTATAAAGGGTGATCTCTCTGGGATTCCATCTCTTAACAGCTTTCTGTTGTTCTCTGTTGTTCAGCGGTTCATGGAGCTATTGAACCGTTGATCAGATGGTGTGCAGCTCTCTCTATGCCTTGTTTTGCACTGCTTGCACCTTGTACACGTTTGCTATTTGTAAAGTTTTTTGTTAAGGGTTTTAGAAGGAATTAGAGGTGCGGACGACCTAGATCCTCGTGTAAAGCTAGTCGTCTCCGCACGAAGGTCACATAATATTCTTCCTTTGCCAAAGTCTTTTAGCTATGTTTGTTATTTGTAACTCGAGTTTGTTGGTGTTTATTTTCAACTTCTTCTTGGTTTGTTTGTCATGCCACTGGAAGACCCTGAACCATCAGGCACTCCGAGCCTTGGCACCATAATCTCCTTCCCCCCCCCACAACCACCCCCCCCCATCCAGGCCCCCCCTCCCCGGCCTTATAACATTGATCTGCAACCTTGCATCTTAGATAAACACCCCCTCAAAACAAGAACGTCCACGACAGCCCCCCTCCCCCTCTCACCCCACAACCAAGACGCCCCAATAACCCCCCCCCCATTCCCCACACCCGAACACCCCCAACAACATTCACCCTTCACCCCACAACCAGAACGTCAACAACACCCCTACTCCCTCCCCCCCCCCTCCATATGTCGGCCATATTGCAACTGGCAACATTGCAAGCAGAAATAATCAAAGAAAAAAAAATGAAATTCGAACAGCCGCTTCCCTTCTGACTTAATGATTCGTTTTCTTTCCTTACTACCTGGACTCTCCCTAGAAATATTACACCAGATATAATTCGTTCCTCACCAGATTATAATCATATAATTCGTTCCTTTCCACCGTTGCAGTTATACTTGGTAATCTTGAACAAACAGGAACAGGAACTACTCTTGAACAAACCTCAAGTTTCCTGTTTGTGACTCGGCGCGGGTGTACCACATCTTACGGCGGCTCTTGGAGATGATGTTTCTTAAACCCTCGGAACACTCCTGTAGTGTGCTTATGCTGGCCTGGGTTGCAGGTGTGATACGGGGTTGAGAGGCTAGAGTAGTGAGACACTGTGGAAGAGAGATACCGAGAGGAATAGTATTTAATGCAGGCGATGAGTCACAATAACGTGGCTGAAGTATGTTGACCAGACCACACACTAGAAGGTGAGGGGACGACGACGACGTTTCGGTCCGTCCTGGACCATTCTCAAGTCGATTGATTCTCACAATCGACTTGAGAATGGTCCAGGACGGACCGAAACGTTGTCGTCCCTTCACCTTCTAGTGTGTGGTCAGGTCATCAATAGTATTTAATGCCTCGTCAATAGGCCTTCTGAAGTTACCTTCATTCTTATGTTAGGTTCTTATATAGTGGTGGTGATGAAAGAGGGGGAGGATAGCAGGAGGGTGGCAGTATACAAAGGGGGCTGAGGGGGGAATAGGGGTGCAGAGGGGTAGTGTGCTCAAAGGAGGAGGAAGAGTGGTCCGGTGTTTGTAATTACATGACTGTACTCGCCTAACTGCTCCTCGCGGTAAAGTTTCAGTCCTCGTGCGCGTGTCTGAATTATATACAAGTATATATCACGCATGTTAAACGTATCTCTCAAATGTACGAATTTAGTCCTTTTATCCGGTTTTCGTGCGAATTTTCGTTCTGTTAACGGGTACATTGTATGTATCATTGTATAATGCATGCAATGTATCGGTGGGGGTCGTGTCTTATCTGGTGGGTTGGGGGCGGCGTGGCAGACGAGGCCTGGCAATAATTGCACTCGAGGGGCCGCCCACCTCGACTAATAACATGCTCCTGGTGGGCGTGGGGGGGGCGGAGGGGGCTGGTGTGTGAATTAAAGCCAGACGTTTGAGGAGAGGCAGGCGAGGGGTGGCAGGGGTAGAGGTAAAGGGAGCAAAGTTATGGGTAGAGAGTGGGAAGTAATACCCTCCCTTGCCTTGTTGGGGAACAAGGCTATTATTTACCTCCCTACCCAGGACGGGGTAGGGAGGGAATAACATTAGAGCTAAGGTTAGAGTAAGGGAATATTATACACGTATTATATTAAAAAATAGGAAATAGCTTGAGAGGTTCTCGTAACTAACAATGTTTTCTCATTTCCAGACTTGGTGTCGCGCTGTGTCAACCTAATTTGCGTCAAAGGGGGTCGTCCCGACGCCTGAATCTCTCATCCAAGAGTCACGGAAGTGTCAAGTCCATTGAGTGCTCATTAGTGATGAACGTGTTCACACGCGGAGGCTTTCCCCGACGACGGCGCCCCCAAAGTCGCCGGCCGCCCGTGTTCCCGCCAAATGGCTTGGGTATCCACAGTTGGGCTGGCTTGTACTGCCTGCCCTGAACTGTTCCCCGGATAGCTACTTCGCTGTGTGGGCGTGGGGGCTGGTTTACAGTCACTTTTACATTAAAGATCTGCAATGGTACATTAGCTCAGTGTATTTGTGTATGTAACTACATTCAAGAATAAAGATAATTGAAATCCAATATCGTCCCTTCACCTGACACAAGAAATTTTTGCCATATACTAGACTATTTTTGTACTGAGAGGGCATTTCAGTGATAACGCAATTGGAGACGGTTCTGTTCGAACTATCAACCCCCCTCCTCCTCCTCTCTAACCCTAAACAAACCAACTCGATCCAAACGATGCCGTTCGGGACCCGTCAGAGCGAACGGTACGAACTAAACGGGACGGGACAGCTCCAGCGAGACCGTACGTACGGCAGCATCGTGCGGGACGGGACCTATGGCAGCATCGGCAGCTACACCAACATGGACCCCGAGGCCCATTGTAACTTTATCAACGAGGATGATCTTGATTTCCAGGTGAGTTCGTGATGCTCTGTTTTTTTTCCTTCCCCCGCCGGTATGTGATGTCCCCCTGGCAAGTGTGTGTGTGTGTGTGTGTGTGTGTGTGTATGTGTGTGTGTGTGTGTGTGTGTGTGTGTGTGTGTGTGTGTGTGTGTGTGTGTGTGTGTTGGGGGGTGAGGAGGGGGGGGGGTGAGTTGGTCAGGTGTGGTGCAGCTCTCGGCTTGATGCCGAATGTAAAAATGGTTCACGGTTCTTGTACCATGTTTAAGAACCATCGGTGTTATAGTGTTGTATAAAATATATATTCACGCAAGTTAATGAAGTGTTAAGCTTGCGTGTTTCATTATTTTGTATAGATTTAAAACAAGAAAATTCGGAGTCGTATTTTTGGAGACATAAGACAAGTACATGCTTGTTCTAATAAGTACGCCTTCTTTACGAGTACCTTACTAATACGGCTCGGGTTGGACTAATCAGCCATCTCTGAACCCCACTCTCCTAGAAACTTGTGGCACCGAATGGTGGTCATTGACTTGACAGTGGAACAGCCGCGTGTATTCCAGACCCAACGTGATACAGTTCTCCAGCACGTGACGTCTTGCGAGAAAAGGAAATTGTATTATAGTAATCAACAGGGGAAGCCGAGAGGCTGTATGATGCTGGTGTGAGAGTGCCTGGCCTCCAAGATAAGAGATAGCTGGGTATTGATTACACACGCACGCATGCACGCGCGCACACGCACGGTCTTCATCGGGAGGAACATGTATACAGCGGATCTGTATGCGATTTTGTATTGCTATACAAAATGTATATTCTAGGAAACTAGCAGATGCCTCTGCTAGGAAGCAGCTCTCCTTGCTGGTCCCTTCTCCCAAATTAGGATTACTTATTCGGATTTTTTTACTTCTACTTCGCTATAATTCCTTCCCCAACCATTGGAAATAATGGTCAGGTATTACGAGGAAGCACACTGTGACCTGTTACATATGTGCGGCCAGAGTAACAGGTGGTAGCTAGGACACAACCGTCCAACCACTTGGGCTGGACGGTAGACAGCGGTCTCGCTTCATGCAGGTCGGCGTTCAGTCGCTTCGTCTCCTGACCAAGACAGTGGAGTGTGCGCCTACAACGGAGATTAATTACCATGACAGGTTAAGACAGCCACCAGGCTCTTGCTGGCTTTTTCATTTCATGACACAATTGCTGAAAGTTTCTGAAGTAAGGGAAAGGGAGGGGGGGTCTCTCTTTTTAAGAGAAGGAAGGGGTCCTTTTTAAGTTTTGGGGTCCCTCTTTTAAGGGGTATAGGAAGGGTCCCTCTTTTTGAGAATGGGGGTCCCCCATTTTTAGAGCGTAAGAAATGAATAGGCACGCCAGGGTGAGAGGGGGGAGGCGGGGACGACCCGCCAGGGTGAGAGGGGGAGGCGGGGACGACCCGCCAGGGTGAGAGGGGGCGTCGAGACGACCCGCCAGGGTGAGAGGGGGGCGGCGGGACGACCCGCCAGGGTGAGAGGGGGGACGGCGGGACCGGGAAATACTTTTCACTTATTGATTCACTTGGCAACATAGAGCAGCAGCAACATGCAGAAGCCCGGTATAATGAGTGTGTGAGGGGCTGTAGTACGTGGCTGTATACAGACTTAAATATTGGTTAGTATACCATTAAAACATTCTCTAATCTATGAGACGTGCTCTGATAGCAGGTCACATCTGAGGTGTTGTCTGCACACACTGGGGGGAGTTGTCCCCCCCTGTCTGCTGCACCCCCAGGGGGTAAGGCTCCCCCTCCTTCCCCCCTGTCTGCTGCACCCCAGGGGTAAGGCTGGCCCCCGCCTGGAGCTCCCCTTTAGGGGGAGTGTGTTGGGGGTGGGGTTCCAGGGCGTCAGGGCGTCATATGGTTCGCATCTAGACCTGCTAACTTGGAGGAGAGGGAGATGGGGGGTGAGCTTTAGGGATCAGGGAAGAGTTCATAAGCTGTCGACGTTTCCTCTCACGTCCTGCCTCTATCTTATCAACTTTCCTTTCGTAACTGTGTGAAGTTCGACGTCATTCCGTATGAGTTTGGAGCAGCTGCTGACGTTGTCCTCTGTGTGTGTGTGTGTGTGTGTGTGTGTGTGTGTGTGTGTGTGTGTGTGTGTACCGCTCCTAGAGCCGGGTTAGTGCTTGTTTAACATGGTCCTCCAGCCGTTGTCTTAGAGTGTGCCAGCAAGCATAGTCCAACCTCCGAACCTAACCAGAACAGTACTAACTCGAGCAAGCCAACAGATCTATAGAGTCCGAGGCATATAGAGCGTAAATGTTTGTGAGCCGTCACTTGTCACAGAGCCGGTCGGCCGAGCGGACAGCACACTGGACTTGTGATCCTGTGGTCCCGGGTTCGATCCCGGGCGCCGGGGAGAAACAATGGGCAGAGTTTTTCACCCTATGCCCCTGTTACCTAGCAGTAAAATAGGTACCTGGGTGTTAGTCAGCTGTCACGGGATGCTCCCTGCGGGTGGAGGCCTGGTCGAGCACCGGGCCGCGGGGACACTAAAGCCCCGAAATCATCTCAAGATAACCTCAAGTAGGTTGGATTTGTAACGTTGATTTACCGTGACGGACAAAAGTTGACCTAATTTAATCGAGGGCTGAGTGACAATGTTGACCAGACCACACACTAGAAGTTGAAGGGACGACGACGTTTCTGAGTGACAATCTTAACAGTACTTCGTATAGGATAATTGTCAGTCACGCTTCACACACTGAAATCACAATAGCGTAATGCATCAAATGAACAAATCCACAAGGGCCGTGACGAGGATTCGAACCTGCGTCCGAGAGGTTCGAATCCTCGTCACGGCTCTTTTGGATTTGATCAATTGTCAGTAACGAAGGTCTGTGTTAGTCTCTTCCCTCTTTCTTGTTTGGGGGGGGAGGGTGTTTGGGTTTGTGGATAGCGAGGAGGGGGGGGGGAAGGGTGTGTACTAACCTAGTTCTTCTTGCAGGGGGTTGAGATTTGGCTCTTTGGTTCCGTGTGTGTGTGTGTGTGCACCTAGTTGTGCTTGTGGGGGATGAGCTCTGTTCTTTCGGCCCGCCTCTCAACTGTCAATCAACTATTACTAACTAATCTCCCCCCCCCCCCACACACACACACACACACATCCAGGAAGCAGCCCGTAACAGCTGTCTAACTCCCAGGTACCTATTTACTGCTATGTAACAGGGGCATCAGAGTGAAAGGAACGGCCCATTTTGTTTCTGCCATCACCGGGGATCGAACCCGGACCCAAGGATTAAGAGCCTAGAGCGCTGTCCGCTCAGCTATCAGGCTCCCAGGTGTATCAGGTTTGTGTGGGTATGGGTTTGGGTGTGTGGGTGTTTGTGTGTGTGGGTGTGTTTGTGTGGGTGTTTGTGTGTGTGTGTGTGTGTGTGTGTGTGTGTGTGTGTGTGTGTGTGTGTGTGTGTGTGTGTGTGTGTGTGTGTGTGTTTGTGTGTGGGGGGGGGGACGGATTTATTTGTGGGAAATGATTTGTGAGTGTGTTGGAGAGAGGAAATTAGTGTGGAACAGTAGTGGTGCACTAATCTTGCGCACACACGGTTGGTGAGGCCAGCAGTATCTAAGCGACTTCCGCTGCCTCGTGTGGGTCTGGCCAGTCTCCCACCAGTCAGCCAGCCAGTCAGTCAAGTCACAGTTCATTACCATCAATCAACCAGTCCTCCTTTGACTGTCCGCGCGGTAACAACAATCCCCTACCACCACCACCACTACCACCACCACCACCACCACCAATCGCCGCCTCGTCGCGCAGTCGCTACCACCACCACACGACTATCACCAACGCAAACCCCTCAAGTCGATACTAGTGCGTGGCGCCCTCAGTCAAAACGCCACAACGTCTTACAGTCGCTGTTGATGTGTCTGTTGTACAATACCGTTTCGCGATGCCTCACTGTTGTATTTTAGTCTCCCCAAGTGCTACTGTTGGTCCCCCCCCCTACTGTATTATTCGAGTGTCACAAGTGCTACTGTTCACTGTTGTGCTACAGCAAATCAACTTTTATTTGCTCCGTTACTTGGAAGGAGGTTGGAATGATTCGAAGGAAAGTGCTGCAGTGCAGGCCCCCTCTTAGACGGAACTGTTGCATCTACAAGCGAAATAGTTGATATATTTTCCCCTCGGCTCTATATTGGGGGGGGGGAGATGCATAAACATTGATATAATTTAGTTTTATAAATAACATTTTAATTTGTCGAGTAGACGTGTGTTGCTGTAAGCGTTAGAGTAGTGTTGCAACGCTTGATAATGCTACAGAAAGTGCTCCTGTTTGATGCAAGTGTTACTTAAAAGCTCACTGGGTAATTAGCCATGTTACAGACTAACTTGTAAACTGTAGTAACACTTTCATCAAGTGTCGGTTTATGATGATACGTGTTACTTAAATTGTTCCCTAAGTGATCTTGACAGCCGCCACGGAGCCTGGTGTGTGACCCCTTAAGTGCGACTAAGGTCCTTGTGTTTTTTTTTATTTTGAGGGCGAGGGGAGAGGTCTAGACTCACTCTCCATCTTGGAATGATGTATTGTGGGTCTTGGTTTCCATTGAGTAAATCCAAGCTCTTGGGCCAGCGGTTGTGGGAGTATATGGTGTCTCGTTTGTAGTAATCTTGGTAACTTTGTGTCTACTAATATTTCGAAGGTGTTGCACACAGCCTGGTAGCTTAGTGGACACTGTTTTGCTGCTCTTCTTAGCGTTTTATTCTGTACTGTTTGTACATAATAAAATACCATAAGTTTATACTGATGTTTATACCATCCTCGTCTCAGGAGATGAACTTATCATTCTCATACTACTGGCCCAAAGTTAATCACTTCATAGCGGCATATACATACCTCTCACGATACCAAGTCCCGAATTCCACACCTTGGTCAGCTGGTAGTGACAGCGGAAGTCCCCCCCTTCCCCAGCTTGAGCTCTTATCAACCCGATGTCACGTTTCAATGGCTCCCCCGTCAACCACTCTCTGACATCATGTAGAACATAACCGATTCTCGCAGCATCCTTGAGCCGACTTGGGTCTACTTTCCCCCCGTGACACTCCCTCTGGTCCTCTACAACTACTCATTGTTGTGTGGTAGCTTCAGGACTCCCTCCTGCTATCAGTCTCCGGTCGCCGCAGAGTCATTGAAATACTGCCAGCCTCACATGATTATCGGACTCCTCTGGGAGCATCCGTTATGTATCGGCGTCGCAGTGTCTCTCCTCTATCTATGCTTCTAATACTCGCTCATAAAGGCTTCCGCTAGACTCGTACTTTTAAGAGAGAATAACTAATTTACTATCATTCATTTGGGTCACACCAGCACCCTAGTTCGTGGTGCATTTGTCCGCCTGTGCTCACTTGCATGCAAGACGCATGTCCTGGGACCTGCAGGGGTGCACCTGGCTATACCTTGCATCCTGCAATGTGTCTTGGGTACCAAAGACTGGTACTTGGTAGCATTTTAACTTGCAACTCAACTCCCTGACACTAAAGCATTTCATTAATTTGCTTAAAATGCAGTTATAATTGGGAAGAAATTGTGGTTGTTTTTAATGACTTGTTAGCCGCTTTCTTGAGTTGTATACCTTTTTATAGTTTAAAAAAATGGTTAGTATTGGTAATATTATAAATTATATAAATTTCTAAATACCTGTATTTAATACGGCCATGTTTGTGGCGGTTGGAACTGTGGAAAATAGTTTGTTTTTTATCGCGATGGAATGTAATGTTCGAATTTCTTATGACAACTTTTTAAGAACTGTGAGAAAAAAACAAATCAAAAGTTTCGCTCAGTGAAATTTTTAAAAATTACTAGACAAATCTAAATTATTTGTATTGCAGATGATTGTAACAATAATGATTGGTTAAAGGGAAAGTTTGAAACTTATAACAAAGAACGCAAGTGATTGTTAGTGACGAGAATAACACTTTGATGAATCTTGTCAGCGTGCGCATACAGGTGACAAGTTGCTGCTAAACACACCAAGAAATGGGAAGAGACATTTCCTCAGAATGCAACACCTGGACCCATGCCGTACATTATATGTATATATATGGCGGCTTCCCAACACAATATAAAACAAAGGAGCAATAGAACTTCCTGGCAAATAAGAACATCCTGGGTAGTTTACCATCATGGAGTGGCCAGTGGGAGGCAAGGATGCCACCGGCCAGGCTATGGCCAAGGTGGAGTGTGGTGCCAGCAGTTCGGGCCAGGTGGACCAGGTGGACCAGGCAGGCCAGGTGGACCAGGCGGGCCAGGCGGGCCAGGCGGGCCAAGGCACAGCCTCGGTGGAGTGTGGCAACAGGCGAGTACTCTTCGCCTCTCATCCAAAGACAACAGAGTCGTCCACACTCGACAGCGGAAACATTTCACCAGATGAAGACAAAACGGTTACTTCCAGCAAGAGGGAAGGCATGTTAGGGCAGCTAGATGAGGCAGCGTCATGTGTAGACGAAGATGATGATGATGATGAATCAAAGGCTTGCCTGTCTCGGGCCAGTATAAGGGCACACTTGTGTGAAGAGGACGAGAAGGTAGACTTGCTTAGGCAGCAGACAAGGGCCAAGAGGGTGACGAGGAATACCCTCGACTTCGACGACGGCGGCGTGGTCATGATGGGATACAGGAAAAAGGAGGACTCGCTGGAACCCACCACAGCTACCCCTGACAGCAGCAGACCGGAGACCCCCGAGGGTGAGGAGTGGGCGGAGTCCCCGGTGGGTGAGGATTGGGCGGGAAAGAGTACTGGGCCAGGGTGGGCAGAGCTGAGCGGTGCAGTCCTCAAGGAGTTGTGGAACGACGCCAGGGATTACCTGGATCCCGCCAAACACTCCCAGGTGAGCAACTGGGTGGGTGGGGGTGTGTGTGTGTGTCTCAGTGGTCGTGCCTGGTGCTGCTATACGTATTCTATGGTGCTTGTGTGTGTGTGTGTGTGTATGTGTGTGTGTGTGTGTGTGTGTTAATTGTATCTCCTCTTTCATTGCTGTTCAGTTTGGGCAGAATTAAATCCCTTTAATTTTTATTATAGTGCATATTTCTGGGCTTTGGAATTCATGTTCAATTCACTTTTCATATTTTATAGTTGTAAATGGTAACTGAAAATCCTTTTGTGGTTCGAAAGGTTAATTCATAGACAGTATAGTTTTGTTCAATGATTTACATCCATCCACTTACCAGGTCATCTGACAGCGGTCTTAAGCACTTGAACGGTCTTATCATTCCATCAATCTCGTCCCAACCATAGTCCTTAGAAGTTAGGGCTAATGTAAGGGAACTATCAGGAGGAAGCCATTACGACTATATAGCGTTTGGGAGGAAGCAGGATAAGGGTTTGGGATGGGACGGGGGGGGGGGAGGAATGGTGCCCAACCACTTGGACGGTCGGGGATTGAACGCCGACCTGCATGAATCGAGACCGTCGCTCTGCCGTCAAAGTGGACTATTACTTTAGGGCTAATTCGTCATTATTCAAGAGAACGAGTCCACCGCTGGTGTTATTTGAGGACCAAACTGGAACTAAATGTTTCTCTACAGTTTCCTGTTCCTTATCTGATGATATATAGCTGTTTGCAGGCGACGAGGCACAATAACGTGGCTAAAGTAAGTTGACCAGACCACACTAGAAGGTGACAGGGACGACGACGTTTCGGTCCGTACTGGACCATTCTCAAGTCAGAATGGCTTGAGAATGGAACGACTTGAGAATGGTCCAGGACGGACCGAAACGTCGTCGTCGTCCCTTCACCTTCTAGTGTGTGGTCTGGTCAACAGATCAGGGAAATGTTGGACGAGACTCATTTGATACACAGGTGTGTGTGTGTTTTGGGTTTGTTGTGACAGGTGTTACACACAGGTGTGTACTTCCACAGCACGGCGGTGACGCTGACAGCTGGCGCAGCAGCGGCGGCCTGACCCCAGCCCGTCCTCCCGCCCCCAAGCACCGGGAGGACGCGGACACCTTCTTCAGGGACGGCCGCCGCCGGATCGACTACGTGCTGGTGTACGAGGACGCTGCGGGCGCCGGCCGCAAGACTCGTCAGGAGCGGGACAAGACCCTCAACCGGACGCTCTCGGCCAGTGAGAAGAGGGCCTTTAAGCACGAGTCCTGGAGGCTGAGGTTCATGAATTCTCTTATGAAAGCTGGACTCCACATGGAGGAGGTGAGTGGTGGTGGAGGGGCGTTCTCTCACCTCTCCCCCATTCTCTCCCATCTCTGAATATATATCTCACACTGACGCGCGCGCTTTCACACTCACTCTCTAAAACACACACACACACACACACACACACACACACACACACACACACACACACACACACACACACACACACACACACACACACACACACACACACACACAGAGGGTAGATAAAGATAAACTGTTTAACACGGGTGGTACGCGAACAAGGGGACACAGGTTGAAACCGAATACCCAAATGAGCCACAGGGACGTTAGAAAGAACTTTTTCAGTGTCAGAGTAGTTAACAGATGGAATGCATTAGGCAGTGATGTGGTGGAGGCTGACTCCATGCACAGTTTCAAATGTAGATATGATAGAGCCCAGTAGGCTCAGGAACCTGTACACCAGTTGATTAACGGTTGAGAGGCGGGACCAAAGAGCCAGAGCTCAACCCTGGCAAGCACAACTAGATGAGTATACACACATACCAGGAAGCAGCCCGTAACAGCTGTTACGCCCCCCCCCCCCATCCCATCCTGTAGTTGGTGGTGTGTAAGTGTTGGTAAGCACTGTTCAGCTGATACCAATTAAGCTACCATTACCCAATCCGAGACGACAAGCGTTTCAGCACCTGTCAATCTTTCGATCATTTTAAAAGCTTCTCTGAATTTTCTTTCGACGAGTTTGTCTTGATTTATTTCCAGGCCATTTTTTTTCTTCAGCAAATTGGCAAATATTGCTGTTGAATCCACTCAAAATTGTTTATATACAGAATAAACAACAGAGGTTCCATGAAAGAGCCCCGGGGCACTCCACGTAAACATTCAATTCTTCCTTTGAAATAACAAAGCTCTAATCCATCCTAGGATAGCTCTCCCAGTACCACGTGCCTCTAGCTTTGTGACGAATCATGTGAGAGTATTTGAAGTCAAGTATATAACATCTCGAGCCTTTCCACTATCTTGAAATATAATGAAAAGGAATATGAGAGAGAATTGATCAAACACGAGCTGCCCTTCGTACAGCCATGTTGTGAATCCTCTATTAATCTGCTTTCAAGATGTAGACGAATGACGTGATTATAAATACAATAACTCTTTTTTTATAATAGAAAAGTGATTGTATTTCCCGCGGTTCTGGCACTGTGGTCGACTTTAATTATATATGCAAGTGATAGGCTCTCTAAGCTGCTCTTTACGCGCTAAGAAATATTCTGTTTATCCCTGGGGACTTGTTGAACTTTGATTTTCACCGAACTTCAACAGTGAGAGATCGACCCCCAAACAGGGTCCAAACAACCACATTTTTTACTTATATTTTGTGTGCATTTTTCTGTTTTTAAATTGTAGTATTAGACGCCTTGGGATTATTTTTTGTGTATAGATGATTACTTGCATTAAAACTAACGTGATCTCTGACCCTTGTGTGTGCAGGAGACGGAGGAGACTGGGAAGAAAGTGATCTGCTTCATCAAGCTTAGTGCCCCCTGGCCCGTGCTCTGTCACTTCGCCGAGGAGCTCAACATGAGAGCGCCCCTCCAGGTTAGTTGTGTGGGGGGGGGCGAGTCCTTCTCCTCTTCCCCCCTCTCTTGCAGGTGTTGGGGGGGGGGGGGGGGGAGGCCCTGCCCTTCAGGCTATAGTTCAGAGGGGTAAGGGAACCCTCGTCACGGCCTTTTTGGGTTTATATGGCTAGTCGGGGTCGGCCCCAATGTCAACCTATTAGAAATATCGGCATCTTTAATGCCCCCCCCCACCACCTCCCTCTTGGGATTTTCATGGTATGAAAACGGGTATTTGTTTTCTGTATAATTTCCAGTTTTCAGTGCTTCGTAATGTTATATTTTCTGAGGGAGAAAAGCTAGGAGAGGGGGAAGAGGCCATATCTAATAATTATATATATATATATTTATATTATATATTATATACAGATTATATATATAAATAAGACACCCCTACATGTGAGAAAGGTAGGTATGGTGTATGCGTGTGTGTGGTGTTGTATATGCATGCATTCATTTATATTAAGAACTTGTATACATTTCGTAATTTACGTGACAAGAGTACTATCTGGGTCCGAGTGTAAAGGCACGACCCATAGCCACGCCCGGCCCATAGCCACGGATGACAACGGAAACTGTGTAAAACTGGTTAGAAGCTTGGCCAGTGCTTGGCAGAATCCCTGGTGGATTTAGAAATTGCAATTCTTGTGTGGTGTTGGTGTTGAAGTGTGTGGTGTTGGGTGCCGCTGGGGGTCCTTGGATGCTCGCAAGGCGGCTGGTCCACCTGATGCATCGTCTTAGTCTGTCTTGTATCCCTCACAATACCAATTAAAATATTATAAATGGTGATGAGTGACGTGGAGGATGAGGAGGTGGGTGTTACTTGGCCTGTGTGTGGTGTTGCAGGTCCGCCAGCCAGGGGGGGAGCTCCGCAAGCTGCTGAGAGTCCGCTCATCCACCGTGAGTTGACTCCCTACATACACCCGGCGACGCCTTTCAGTCTTTAACGCGGCTTGTTAAGCTTTGTATTTATCTTCCTTCTTGGCCGCACCGTCATTCCCGGCGGCTGCCGCCTTCTCCCTTCACTCACACGCACAACAGTCATCAACTGTGACTTTTATGGGGTACTCTGAGAGACTTGGCGCAGTGCAATCCCTCCAGCGGCGGCAGTGGTATTCCCCAGTAATGAAATCCGCAAGCGTTGGTATCCCTGATGTTATTGCCTCTAAGTGTTATAATGGGTGAGCATCGTGGCGCTGTGCAAGCAGACTTGTGGCTAGGGTGTCTGCTGGCGTCTGCTCCAGGCCTGCCTCCCCTGCCCACTTTGTCTAGAGGTTGAAGTCAAGCACTGTGGAATTTTCTGTTTTGTATAATACTCTCATGGAAAGGGATTCAATTCACACACTTATTGCTTCTATATAAGAAATCCTAATATTAAGTGCGTGTGGTCTTTGACCTTCCTGGTTCATGTTTACACCTTCGACACTGCACATTTCTTTGACTTATCTTGCTATTAAGTCTAAAACTTCTCCTCCAGCGCAAACTTCAGTCTTATCTCCTCCTTAGCTTGTTAATCCCTCAACTGAACTACTAACTCTCCGGCTCAGTCTGTCAAGATAATCTTAGTGTAGAGTCATTCATTGTAAACATGTTGAGTGCCCTTATGACCTGTGGGGTGAGAACCTGTTTGCTCACGGTTGACTAACTCTCCAACTCCTGAGCATAACGTCAATATCTTTACCGCTTCTCAGAGGACATAAGCCTCGAGGTGGTCCTTGTTGGGTAACCGTCATCGCTTCGAGATAACACCATGTCTTCTCCCCCTGTAGGCACACAACAACCCGTCTACCAACTGGTCCGAGGTCATCCTTGAACGGCTGCACCTGCCCAACTTGATGGCGGAGGACGTCCCCAACAAGCCCCTCGACTACTTCACCTGCGCCTTCAAGAAGTCCAAGATAGATAGGTAAGGTGGTTGTGCCGGCTGGCGCGTCTTGGCGTCTCGCCTGTGTACCGCCCTTAGTTGACGGTGTCGAGGAGACGGCTCTTGCGCTCTTAACAACCAGGGGCCAGATTCACGAAAGCACTTACGCAAGCACTTACGAACGTATACATCTTTCCTCAATCTTTGACGGCTTTGGTTACATTTATTAAACAGTTTACAAGTATGGAAACTTCCCATTCAACTGTTGTTATTGTTATAAACAGCCCCCCTGGTGCTTCGGAGCTCTTTAACTGTTTAATAATTGGAAACAAAGCCGCCAAAGATTGAGAAAAGATGTACAGGTTTGTTAGTGCTTGCGTAAGTGCTTTCGTGAATCTGGCCCCAGATCATTGTCGGTGTGTGGGCAGCATTCCGGCCAGGCGGTCATGAAGCAATGATCATCCGGTGTGTCTCTTTCTTCCTTCCTCTTATGTTTCCTCGCTGAATCTCTCAATTTATCTCGCCCACCCTTCTTGCTGGCTGGCCTCCTCACACCGCTCAACTTAGGGTTGCTTAAGTACACAGACGGAACTCGGTAGGAGTGCATGAGGCATCCACAGGTCACAGCATCGTAGTGTATTAACAGACGCTTGGCACACTGCCGCGCACTTGCAGATGTAAACTAAAGACTACACCTTGTATTGCTTTAAAATTGTTGTGGACTCACGTAAAAAAATGATAGGCTTTATGAACTGTAACTTCAAGCCCTAAATTCTCTCCACAGAAGAAAGATGATATAATGCAAAAGCTCACTTTGACCCCCTTCAGACAAAGCCTCAGGCTTGCGGTGCCAGACTTGGTCAGCTGAGTCAGGCTATTAACACTAATATTTCACGAAGTGACTTCATGCCCCAGAAGCCGTTAACTGCCGTGTTAACTATCGTTAACACGGCCGTGTTAACGGTGAATGGACCGTTAACTGCCGTTTTTTAACTAACTCATTTCTTCCCGTCTTCTTCCTCCTCCCGCTAGAAAACTCATAACCAAGTGAGCACAAATTTATTTTTTTCTTTCGTTGGCTGGACAGTTTCTGCGATAACTTGTGGCGAGTCCTCGTCTGGGACTCTGAAAGTCACTGTCAGAAAATCCTGGAAATGTAGCGCTCAATGGCGCGGTTGAGCCCCGTGTGTGGGGCTCAACTCAGACCTCAGACTCCTGCTCCAACCTACATGTGGGCGGCCGCCAGTTCGTTTCAAGTTGTAGTCTTTGGTCGTGACTCTCAAAACTCCCCACAAATGTATAGACATTTTTACCCCGGGAGATTCACTCTTTGAGATGATTATCCAGCATTGTGGCCTGGCGTTTGCGGCGCCGCCTTCCGCCAATTTAAATCAAAACTAATTCCATATTTTATCGAAGAAACTGTCTGTGCTTGAGCACCTCGTACCGTCTCGTAGCGAGGGAGGGGAAGCTGGTGTGTGGACGACAAGAAAGGATATCAATAGTGAAGCCATGCTTTACAGACTTGCATCACAACAGTGCATCATAGTGGGTTATTAAAACACATTTGCACTGCCATAACCCATCGGAAAACTTTAAATACACTCTAATGGGATTTTTTGTAATTACTATATACTTTAGACTTGTAAAAACACGTGAACTTTAGTAATTGTTTTTATTAAATGAAGAGTTAGTGTTTTATATTTCCGGTTATACAGTATGTATACTTTATTATACAAAGTAATACACAGTAACCAGGTGTCTGTGGCACGCACCAGCCAGCCCCCCACGCTGCTCTGGCCTGCCTGTAGCCCTGCACGACCCCCTGGTAGTGTAGACCACTGTTGCCTCTCGCTCTCGGCTCCACTACCCCTACCTTCCCTCCACATGCACGCTTGCATCTACACATTATAACCACCTCTGGAACCTAACTTTAGAGCTTTATTTGTGGCCATTAGAGCTGACCATTCAGCGCTTGATGCCTGTGAATGTTGCGGACGAGGAGTCATAATAACGTGGCTGGAATATGTTGACCAAACCACACATTAGAAAGGGACGACGACGTTTCGGTCAGTCATGGACCATTCTCAGTCACAATCGACTTAAGAATGGTCCAGGACGGACCGAAACGTCGTCGTCCCTTCACTTTCCAGTCTGTGAATGTTATAAAGCAAACTACAGACCCCCTGTAATTGTCCCTAGAGAGAGATGGGAAAGCGGGCCCAGTGAACAGGGACGAAGACTGTCCCTCGCGCGGGAAGCGAGTGGAACAACCCAACACGTAGCTTTAAAGCTCGTGTCAGAACGGCTCTGGGAACAGAAAGCGCTCTTTAAAAGAGTTATGGAAGTTATTTTAAGACCAATACGCTTTTTACTCTAACCACATACATTAAAACATGTTTAACTTCAGAGTTTTGCAATAACTGTCCTCGGCTGCAAACTACAATATATTGTATTCTGCTGAAGACGTCGTATTTTGGGAAGAGAGTTAATACAATTGTTGTATTAGATTTAGCTATTCAGAACGAAGTGTCCATGTAGCACGGGCTATGGCGAGCCCGCAAAAAGGTTAATACAGAATAGCATCCTTTCTACTTGCAGCACAAGTTTTACATATTTTTAGTATTGCATAATATATCTGCTGTATAAGAGTATATGTACAGATTTACTAATTAACGTAATATATTTAGAGACGTTTTCATACTTTTGTGAATCTTTCCTGATGTAATGAGGAGGACAAGATGGTATAATTCGCGGTGTGAGGTCGTCAATTATGTGATGACTATAGCTGACATGATACTATAATTAGTGATGATTTAGTCGTAAGTTAACAGTACGTAGTTAACGCTGGTAATGGTTGTGTGTGTGTGTGTGTGTGTGTGTGTGTGTGTGTGTATTCACCTAGTTGTGCTTGCGGGAGTTGAGCTCTGCTCTTTGGTCCCGCCTCTCGGCCCGCCTCTCAACTGTTGCACAGATTCCTGAATTATATTATGGTACTCTTGGTATACCATCATTGGTACTGTATTAAAATAATTGTAAATAAGATTTACTTCAGGCGTTTAAGAATGGGGGAAATACACGCAGACGGGAGAGGGAGGGAGGGAGGAAGGGAGGGGAGAGGGGAAAAGGGAAGGGTGAAAGGGAGGGAAGGGACAACATAAACTCGTTCGTGGTTTCAACTCCTGTGATTCCCCTCGCTTTCCCCTCACCTTGCCCCTCATATTTCCCCTTCCTTCTCTCATCCCCCTCCCCTTATCCTCCTCGCCTCTACCTCTCCCCTCTCACTCCGTTGTCACAGCAATGCACATCTTATGAATTATATAAGAAAGTGGTAGTGCTGGCCTGTCTTCAGCGGGTCGTTGACAGCCTCTCTGATTCCGGCTTAAAGCTCTCGCCTCCTTACCCTTCATAATTACTACACCTGAGGACAACATTAGGAGCCGTGGCAATCGGTAGTTACAATCTACCATGGCTCGGTAGTTACAGATTGTAACTACCGATAGCCGAGGCTCCTAATTTTGTTCTTAACTACCGATAGCACCCAGCTTGTTCATAGCTCAAGCGTCTGTGTGCTTTTTCCTGTACACTTGAAATAACTACATATTGTCCACTTGGTACAATAATTCCTGCGTTGTTCTTACATTCGTGCGTTCACACTTTTGTGTGTGAAGGCAAATGGAACATAACCGTTCCATTTTTTGGTATTAATTGCATTAAATAATTTCATGCACCTGCCTAACGTTAGAGCTTTATTGGTGGTCATTAGAGCTGACCTCGCTGGCCCTTAAGCGCTTGATGCCTGTGAATGTTATAAAGCAAACTACAGACCCCCTGCATTAGCCTGAAGTTTGGAGACTCCAGTCTCCACAACCAGAGCGCAACTCCATAGTTTCCAGAGACTGTAAGAGACCTACTACTACTACCTGGGAAGGAAATGGTGCCCAACCACTTAAGACGGTCGGGGGCATTGAACACCAACCTGCATGAGGGGAGACCGTCGTTCTACCGTCCAGCCCAAGTGGTTGGGCCAAGGGGGTACACGGAACAGCTGCTGCTGCTCACGTTGATAGACATGGAGGGTCAGTTTGGATGAGAGAGGGCGAGGAGTCGGGTGACTTGGTGTGGTTGACGCTTCGGGGGATATCTACCACCTGCTGATGTGAGCCTCGGGCAGGTGGTGAACCTTGGGATACAGACCACACTCAGCTGGCTACTGTAACTAAACTGGGGTCATACACTTTGCAATCTCCTCTTCCCCCCCTTTCCCCCCCCACTTTCCCCCCTACTCGGTCGTGCATGTGTTTAACCCAAACAAGACCCGTCTCTATAATACTGGCAGCGGAAGCAAGCAATGATTTTTTACATTAGTCTTCATGGCGTCCGTGAGTGTGGACGCGAGAGTGGGCACGTCAGTCTGGGTGGGGAAAACATGCGTTCGCATCTTTCATCTTATACCCAGCACCCGAAGTTTCTCTAGTAAACATTGTATATAATTCAGTATATGATCATACGTCTGGCCATCGAGGCAGCAGACAGTTTCTCCCCGGCCGGCGTCGCGAGGCTCAAAAAACAGGTCTGCCAGCCGCCCCGGGGCGCGTGTCTGAGAGCGGGAAAGCCTCATGGGATGGAGAGTCCTTGTAATGCCGCGAGTTTATTCATGAACGTTTTCACTCTCTCTCCTTCCTCCGTTGAAGATTCCATCAGATAAGTCCAGCGATCGTCAGGATAATCGTGAAGTTTCATTGAGGCGGGTCAGCTGTAGACGCTGGCACTCCAGACATAATTCTCTCTTCTCCCCTCTCGCGCCTGCGCTCTCTTCTCGCGCTCTCTTCTCGCTCTCCTTAGCTGGCATGAATGTAACCTCGAACTACAGAGTTCAGCAATGGTAACCACTAAATGTAGGGCGAATAGAAGTACAGTATTTATATCGTTGAATGTATTTCGGTATATTGAAATTCACCTACCCGACCTCCGCTACCCCCTTTCCCTTCACGGATCTCAAGTCCTCCCCAACGCCTCGCCCCCGGAGCCCTACCCTGTGGTGGTGAGGGCGGGGGTTGGGCTGAAGAGTCCAGCACCGCTAAGCCAGACTGACTTGATGAAGCAGTGAGGTACTCTACGGTCCTGTCACTTCGTGTTTCACTAGCAAATTCTTATCACATACAACGAATCTTGCAATTAATGCTCCCTGTGAAATAACATCGACTACAAATAAGCTATTGCAGCAAGTATAGTCGGCCTAAATCGTTAGGGTAGCCAAGAGTGTGTGGAAGGTGCCTTGTGGCTCACTCTAGCGTGGCTAGGACACGTCTTTGGACTTTATTGCCAGCGTTTACAGTCCAAGATGACTGGAGTCCCTCCCAGGCTCCCGTTGGCCGTCTAGACTCTAGAGCAGGCGCGGCCAGACTTCCTTGCTGTAAGAGCCACCATTAATAGAGCTCAGATGTTTAAGAGCCGCGGAACATGAACACAATTTGCACTTAAGTTTTTATTACACATTTTGTTACAAAAATTTGTATATAAATTAAAAAAATTGCATATTAAATGCAATACTCTTTATTCGTGGATGCGGGTTGCAGGTGCTCCGTCTGTTGACAGAGCACCTGCAAGATGGAACATTAATCCTTCCACTATTTTCTTTGTTGGATTATCTGGTGACTGTGCCGAGTCGTTCTCATGTTCTCCACATCCAACCCGTTCTCGCACTTGCTTATAGTCAATATTGGCTTATTTAATAAATGCATATGTGACATACTAATTGATTGTAAATATTTACCTTGAAAAGCTTCATAGAAAACACCGACCTCACCTAACCTTCTTAGTATGTTAAGATGAGCATCTTATTGCTTCTTAATTACAATTATTACTTAACCTATACCGTTGATAGGTTAAGTAATAATTGTAAATAAGAAGCATCTTAACTTTTTCCTGCATTTTCCTTCCTTGTTCTCACGTAGATACGATATGAGTCTCTAATTTTTATTTGTTCAAATGCTCTTTTGTTTCTCCAATTTAGTGTGCAGATGCTGCCTTAGAAACATGTTTTTTTATTATTAATGTTTGTCCTTCTGACTTTGGAAAGAGGTACGAATCGCCAGTTTTTCTGCGTTTTCTGTTCGCGTAGCCCGCGTAGCAGACCATATAATTTTATGGTCCTTGCATTTTCGGGGGTTGGGCTCTGGCTCTTTGGGCCCGCCTCTCGTCTGTCAATCAACTTTATTTTTTTCTCCTCTCACACATAACCCTCCCTTCCCCTTCCCAAGGAAAAAGCCCGTAACAGCTGTGTAACTCCCAGGTACCTATTTACTGCTAGGTGAACAGGGACATCAGGGTGAAAGAAACATTGCCCATTTGTTTCCGCTTCTGCCGGGGATCGAACCCGGACCCCTTGGGACTACGAATCCCGAGCGCTGTCTACAGTGAGACACTCAGTGTGGCGATGAGAACATATTCGTCATCGGTTTCAGCATCGTCAGTTAGTCTTGCTTACCTCTTCTGTTGTCTTTGACCGAGCATGGCCGTCTGTCACGCTGCTAGATCGAGCATGACCCGTCTGTCACGCTGCTAGACCGAGCATGACCCGTCTGTCACGCTGCTAGACCGAGCATGGCCCGTCTGTCACGCTGCTAGACCGAGCATGGCCCGTCTGTCACGCTGCTAGACCGAGCATGACCCGTCTGTCACGCTGCTAGACCGAGCATGACCCGTCTGTCACGCTGCTAGACCGAGCATGACCCGTCTGTCACGCTGCTAGACCGAGCATGACCCGTCTGTCACGCTGCTAGACCGAGCATGACCCGTCTGTCACGCTGCTAGACCGAGCATGACCCGTCTGTCACGCTGCTAGACCGAGCATGACCCGTCTGTCACGCTGCTAGACCGAGCATGACCCGTCTGTCACGCTGCTAGACCGAGCATGACCCGTCTGTCACGCTGCTAGACCGAGCATGACCCGTCTGTCACGCTGCTAGACCGAGCATGACCCGTCTGTCACGCTGCTAGACCGAGCATGACCCGTCTGTCACGCTGCTAGACCGAGCATGACCCGTCTGTCACGCTGCTAGACCGAGCATGACCCGTCTGTCACGCTGCTAGACCGAGCATGACCCGTCTGTCACGCTGCTAGACCGAGCATGACCCGTCTGTCACGCTGCTAGACCGAGCATGACCCGTCTGTCACGCTGCTAGACCGAGCATGACCCGTCTGTCACGCTGCTAGACCGAGCATGACCCGTCTGTCACGCTGCTAGACCGAGCATGACCCGTCTGTCACGCTGCTAGACCGAGCATGACCCGTCTGTCACGCTGCTAGACCGAGCATGACCGAGCATGACCCTTTACCTTAAAGATGTGCCTGTCAAGACCATTTCCACAGCTCCTTAACCAATTTTTACTAGACCTTATCGGCTGAAGTTTGCCGTTTTTTTTTTATCTAAATGTCTCCACATTGTCGCCCTTCAATAGGCTTCCCTTACCTTGGCTGCCTGCCTGACCTCGGGTGCCCCGCCGACAGGTTCCTAGGCAGTGACAACCCCGACCAGTACTTCACCAACACGCAGAGGGCCAGGATCGTTCACGAGATCCTCTCCACGGCCTCCTTCGGCAAGAGGAAGAAGGGCGAGATCGGAATCGAGAGGCTGGTGGAGGAGGGTGTGTACAGCGCTGCCTTCCCGCTCCATGATGTGAGTACTGCTTCTTGTACTAGAGTCTTGGCCCCCTCAACCCTCCTGTTCTCTCGTCACTCGGAAGTGTTGCTACCATTTTGTGTGTGTGTGTGGGGGGGAGAGGGTCGGTATCCGCTGTAACTTAAGGAAATAGGTCAGGTTTCTGTTTCTATATAAATCCTATTATGCACCCGTGAAGAGGGTTGGCTCCTCTAAGTGTATTGGCTAGTAATGGCCACTATCTCTTTATTACCTCGGCGTAAATACTTCTTGCAGTTGGTACTGGCTGTGTGGGGCATTCTTAACTGTGGTACAATACACGAGACATGCGGTAGAAAACTTAACAGGCAGGGTCGAGGCTCATTAGGTTTTAATTGGCGTGTAGTGGAGACTTAAGGTGTCAATGGATGTGTGGGTGAGGAGGTCCCCCACACACCCCACCAGGCTCGCTAACACCCCTCCACGCCGGTAGACCCTCCAGTAACACCCCTCCACGCCGGTAGACCCTCCAGTAACACCCCTCCACGCCGGTAGACCCTCCAGTAACACCCCTCCACGCTGGTAGACCCTCCAGTAACACCCCTCCACGCCGGTAGACCCTCCAGTAACACCCCTCCACGCCGGTAGACCCTCCAGTAACATCCCTCCACGCGGGTAGACCCTCCAGTAACACCCCTCCACGCGGGTAGACCCTCCAGTAACACCCCTCCACGCGGGTAGACCCTCCAGTAACACCCCTCCACGCCGGTAGACCCTCCAGTAACACCCCTCCACGCGGGTAGACCCTCCAGTAACATCCTTCCACGCTGGTAGACCCTCCAGTAACACCCCTCCACGCCGGTAGACCCTCCAGTAACACCCCTCCACGCCGGTAGACCCTCCAGTAACACCCCTCCACGCCGGTAGACCCTCCAGTAACATCCCTCCACGCGGGTAGACCCTCCAGTAACATCCTTCCACGCTGGTAGACCCTCCAGTAACACCCCTCCACGCCGGTAGACCCTCCAGTAACACCCCTTCACGCCGGTAGACCCTCCAGTAACACCCCTCCACGCCGGTAGACCCTCCAGTAACATCCTTCCACGCGGGTAGACCCTCCAGTAACACCCCTCCACGCGGGTAGACCCTCCAGTAACATCCACGCGGGTAGACCCTCCAGTAACACCCCTCCACGCGGGTAGACCCTCCAGTAACATCCACGCGGGTAGACCCTCCAGTAACATCCACGCGGGTAGACCCTCCAGTAACACCCCTCCACGCCGGTAGACCCTCCAGTAACATCCCTCCACGCCGGTAGACCCTCCAGTAACATCCCTCCACGCCGGTAGACCCTCCAGTAACACCCCTCCACGCCGGTAGACCCTCCAGTAACACCCCTCCACGCGGGTAGACCCTCCAGTAACACCCCTCCACGCCGGTAGACCCTCCAGTAACATCCCTCCACGCGGGTAGACCCTCCAGTAACATCCCTCCACGCGGGTAGACCCTCCAGTAACATCCCTCCACGCGGGTAGACCCTCCTGTAACATCCTTCCACGTTAGTAGACCCTCCAGTAACATCCTTCCACGCTGGTAGACCCTCCAGTAACACCCCTCCACGCGGGTAGACCCTCCAGTAACACCCCTCCACACACCAACAGCAGCACCGTAGAGGCCTCACCCTTGTCTCCTGCAGGGGGCGTACGAGTACCCAACGGGGTGTCGGGATCCTCGCCAGCTCAACCCACGACAGGTGCTGTACCACTACTGGGCGCGCTGGGGCAGGTGGTACAAGTACCAGCCCCTCGACCACATCAGGGAGTACTTCGGCGAGAAGATCGGCATTTACTTCGCCTGGCTGGGTAAGTTGTACGCCCTCCCCCCTGGGGCAGGGACTCTTCAGTAGTCACGTTACACTCTCCTTACTGTGTCACACGTGTACATGTATACTACACCCCTTCCCCTGTGTCCTCACATCCAACTGA